>NC_065449.1:125002526-125185026 GCF_917563875.1 Diabrotica virgifera virgifera
GTCATTGTCGGATTTGCCGTAGACTTACGCACCTTCTATGTCTAGGTCTCGAATGTTGTTTTTTGATTAGAATGTGTCTAAAGATATTCAACCTCTTGTCTTTACCGACGAGCCCAGAGAGGTTGAAGAGGGCGAAACACATTTCTAAGAACTGGTGTTTGGATCTTTGATTCTATTCGAAAAATTTTTCCCAGCCCGAAATGGTGGATGTGTGAATTGTTCGTAAGGGGATTTTTCCACATTCTCTATTTCATCTATTTGATATATATATATATATATATATATATATATATATATATATATATATATATATCATCCTTACCGATGAGCCCAGAGAGGTTGAAGAGGGCGAAACACATTTCTAAGAACTAGTGTTTGGAGTTTTAATTCTATTCAAAAAATTTTCCCAACCCAAAATGGTGGATGTGTGAATTATTCGTAAGGGGATTTCTCCACATTCTCTATTTCATTTGATATATATATATATATATATATATATATATATATATATAAAGGATGTTAAGTAAGCGAGTACAACTATAAACAGAAAAGAAAAATCATTGGCAAATAACTCGCAATGTGAATGTGAAATTACCTCCGTGTCTGTGTTGGTCGTCGCCCTGAAAGGCAGGGTCTTCTGACATTGTTGTCACAAATGGTAATATTGCTCCTGTAGTGATCTTTTTCCAAGTTAAACTATTATTCTTCTAACTTGGCTATACTGTACTGATGACGACTAATGAGTCAGAAACACGTGTCTGCAGTTGCATTCCATCTTTTTGTATTGTTAATTTTTTATTCACATTCACATTGCGAGTTATTTGCCAATGATTTTTCTTTTCTATGTATATATATATATATATATATATATATATATATATATATAACAAACAAGTGGTTTATTAGGGTTGCAGTCAGAAGTTTGGCCAGGATATCAAAGTTTTGTCTAGCTTTCGGGGTTGTTTGACCCCTTTATCAACCCTGACTGCAACCCTAATAAACCACTTGTTTGTTTGATATTGACAGTCACTAATATCCAGTATTTCTTATATATATATATATATATATATATATATATATATATATATATATATATATACAGGGTGTCTGCGTAACTTTGCACCATATGGGAAACTTTTTTAATATCAATTTTACGAAAAAAAGTCATTCTTTATAAAGTGCTCTGCATAGTCTAAAACCTAAGGTGCAATCATCAGATATCAAATTTTGTCAACAGTATACGAGGTATGTCAAAAAATATAAATTTCGCTCAAGAGCAAACTACCTTTATATTTCAAAATATCAAAAAATTTTATTACGAAAAGGTATTTGTAATTAAAAACCATATTCAAATATGCAATAACAGCCTTCTACGTGAAAAAAAAAATTCTGAGATTTTCCTAAATTACCGATTCCGAACATCATTTTTATTTATTAGACATGTAATTTTATTAATAATTTTAGGAAAAAAACTTATTCTTCATAAAAATCTGTGCATGCTCTAAAACTCAAGATAAAACCATCAGTTTTCCAAGTTTGTTAATTTTATACGAGGTGTGTCAAATAATATGAATTTAGAAAGAATATAGAAAGAATTCTTTCTAAGTTCATATTATTTGATACACCTCGTATAAAATTAACAAACTTGGATAACTGATGGTTGCATCTTGAGGTTTAGACCATGCACAGATTTTTATGAAGAATACCTTTTTTCCTAAAATTATTAATAAAAGAGTTATTACAGGTCTAATAAATAAAAATGATGTTCGGAATCAGTAATTTAGGAAAATCTCAGAAATTTTTTTCTCGTAGATGGCTGTTATTGCATATTTGAATATGGTTTTTAATTACAAATAACTTTTCATAATATTTTTTTTTGATATTTTGAAATATAAAGGTAGTTTGCTCTTGAGCGAAATTAATATTTTTTGACATACCTCGTATACTGTTGACAAAATTTGATATCTGATGATTGCACCTTAGGTTTTAGACTACTATAATTTTTCTTCGTCCGTTAAACTGATGTCGCCTAGGCCTAATAGTTTTCCATTCATGATCATTTTCCGCTTCATTTATAAGTGTTTCATCGTTAGTAGTTTTTTCGTCCTCTATTAAATTAATGAACTGATCCATTTTTAATCTGCTTTGCTCAAAAAGCAGTCCCTTCGAAACATCTGTTTTTGTTATTGTTTGGAAATTCTCTTGTTTATTTACGTCAGGTTTTTTCTTGGTAATTACCAGTTCACTTTTTGCTGCTCTGCCCATAAAGTTTTGATTGTGTTCTTCTTTCTTTTTTTCGGCAATATTTAAATTGGTCTTATAATGTGTTTTGGAGTTCACAGTAGTACTAGTAGATGGCGTTATATGTATCTTTGGTGAATCTGAATTCTCTTTTAATTGTTTTAGGAGAAAAATTAGATCTTCTTGTTCTTGGCACCTTTTTTCTAGATGATATGTAAGTTAACTTACAGCGTCAAGTTTCTTTTTAATGGTAATGGTCCTGTCTGATAATGTGTCACAGTGAGAACAGGTTATGTTATCTACCAAATCATAAGTCGAATTACCAATTTTACGAAAAAAAGTCATTCTTTATAAAGTGCTCTGCATAGTCTAAAACCTAAGGTGCAATCATCAGATATCAAATTTTGTCAACAGTATACGAGGTATGTCAAAAAATATTAATTTCGCTCAAGAGCAAACTACCGTTATATTTCAAAATATCAAAAAAAATTATTATGAAAAGTTATTTGTAATTAAAAACCATATTCAAATATGCAATAACAGCCATCTACGAGAAAAAAAATTTCTGAGATTTTCCTAAATTACTGATTCCGAACATCATTTTTATTTATTAGACCTGTAATAACTCTTTTATTAATAATTTTAGGAAAAAAGGTATTCTTCATAAAAATCTGTGCATGGTCTAAACCTCAAGATGCAACCATCAGTTATCCAAGTTTGTTAATTTTATACGAGGTGTATCAAATAATATGAATTTAGAAAGAATTCTTTCTATATTCTATGATATATTCTATATTCTATATGATATTTGAATATGGTTTTTAATTACAAATAACTTTTCGTAATAAAATTTTTTGATATTTTGAAATATAAAGGTAGTTTACTCTTGAGCGAAATTTATATTTTTTGACATACCTCGTATACTGTTGACAAAATTTGATATCCGATGATTTCATCTTAGGATTTAGACTATGCAGAACACTTTATAAAGAATGACTTTTTTCGTAAAATTGATATTAAAAAAGTTTCCCATATGGTGCAAAGTTACGCAGACACCCTGTATATATATATATATATATATATATATATATATATATATATATATATATATATATAAAAATAAGTCAAAGACAGTAACGGGTTACTGGAACAAAGACAGTTGAAGGTAACCGGGAACGACCCAATACTAAGGAAGCAATAAAAAACGGGTGCTTCTAAGTGAGTGTCTTTTATTAAAAGTCAAGCTTTCGCCACATAATTTTGGGCTTCATCAGAACTTGCTGGAATGGAAAAACATTCTTTACAATCATCATAAATTAAAGATGTTATTTTTTTAATCTTACCTAAATGTTGACACTATTTCTTAGTGCATAATAAATTCGATATGAAACCACACATTGTCACAAAAACAAACCAATCACATCTCCCAACTGGAGGAAAAATTGCAATCAAAGCCTTTATTAATTATTAAAATTCATTTTTTAAATCACCCATGTGGCCGGCATTTTTGACAAGTAATTGTTAATTAAATCATGTGTCGTTTCGACTGTCAATTATCGAAACGCCACCTGTCTTAATCACTTCTTCTTTTTTTCAGCATAGGACACTAACTTTATTAAGTCACATATTGGACACTTTTTAAATTTCCCACAAAATACCATAGAAATATAGGTCCCGTTCTATATAAACATATCATGTTAAATAAATTATGTGGTTTGTATTTAGTGTTGGATATAGTAGTCAACACTCCGATGAGATGTACGTATTACATACCTTTTGTTAAAGAAACAAGTATACAGTATTTCTCATGATCATCTTTCAGTGCGTCACAGTTTTTCGATTTCTTTCTAACGCATTAAATTGTATGTGACAGAAAAAAAGGCACGTCGGCGATTACATTTCGTCGGTGAAATTTTTATAACATTTCTTCTAGTTATTCTAGTTGTCGATAGATGGCGCCATAATAATTTTTTTTTTTTTTTAATTAGATCATATTATTACAAATATAATCTGTATAATTTATAAGACTATACAAATCAAAGAAAATACCATTTTATACATGCAAGAAACACATTTTATTTGTTTTTATTCCTAATTGAAAATAAAATGTGACAACTGTCAGATTTAACTAAAATGTCATGTAGAATAAATGTCATAAATGTGTATTATCACGGACTTACCCTTTTTCCTATCATTTGTTACGCACTGAAAAAACGCACTATGATCTAATTAAAAAAAAATATTTTTTTATTATGGCGCCATCTATCGACAACTAGAATAACTAGAAGAAATGTTATAAAAATGTCACCGACGAAATGTAATCACCGACGTGCCTTTTTTTCTATCACATACAATTTAATGCGTTAGAAAGAAATCGAAAAACTGTGACGCACTGAAAGATGATCATGAGAAATACTGTATACTTGTTTCTTTAACAAAAGATATGTAATACGTACATCTCATCGGAGTGTTGACTACTATATCCAACACTAAATACAAACCACATAATTTATTTAACATGATATGTTTATATAGAACGGGACCTATATTTCTATGGTATTTTGTGGTAAATTTAAAAAGTGTCCAATATGTGACTTAATAAAGTTAGTGTCCTATGCTGAAAAAAAGAAGAAGTGATTAAGACAGGTGGCGTTTCGATAATTGACAGTCGAAACGACACATGACTTAATTAACAATTACTTGTCAAAAATGCCGGCCACATGGGTGATTTAAAAAATGAATTTTAATAATTAATAAAGGCTTTGATTGCCATTTTTCCTCCAGTTGGGAGATGTGATTGGTTTGTTTTTGTGACAATGTGTGGTTTCATATCGAATTTATTATGCACTAAGAAATAGTGTCAACATTTAGGTAAGATTATAAAAAAATAACATCTTTAATTTATGATGATTGTAAAGAATGTTTTTCCATTCCAGCAAGTTCTGATGAAGCCCAAAATTATGTGGCGAAAGCCCGTTTTTTATTGCTTCCTTAGTATTGGGTCGTTCCCGGTTACCTTCAACTGTCTTTATATATATATATATATATATATATATATATATATATATATATATATATATCAAACAAATGAAATAGAGAATGTGGAAAAATCCCCTTACGAACAATTCACACATCCACCATTTCAGGTTGGGAAAAATTTCTTGAATAGAATCAAAGATCCAAACACCTGTTCTTAGAAATGTGTTTCGCCCTCTTCAACCTCTCTGGGCTTATCAATAAAGATGAGAGGTTGAATATCTTTAGACACATTCCATCAAAAAACAACATTCGAGACCCAGACATAGCAGGAGCGTATATCTACGCTGCATAATCTGACCATGACCATGATATATATATATATATATATATATATATATATATATATATATATATATATATATATATAGTAATGTTTGAATAACGGCAATTCGGTCAGTTGAAAGAAAACTCTATTTGTTTTAAGTCTCAATATTTCGTCACTATTTGGTGACTTCTTCAGGAGAAAACTGCAAATTTATTAATATTAGACACCGACAAACTTAAATATTTCGATACTTACAACTATAAGAGTAAAAATTTAAATTTCTTTAACATTATTTTGAAAATTGATTTAGAAAATGACAGATTTTATTTTGACTTATTGGGGAGTTATGGTAACTGCAATATATTTTATATTAATAGAATGTTATCTGATATATACAATTTTTAGTGAATAGGTCAAAGTAAAAAAGGAAATTATACATTTACGAAATTTTAAGGTGGAAAGGTAATAGTAGAAAACTAAGAAAGGACCTAGAGTAAGTTAAATTGATTTATAAAATGTAATTGATGGTACTTCATGAGTTAGTGTAAGACTGGTATTTAGAAATTTAAATAAAATTGAGGTAGATTAACTATTAGAAGGTAAATTGGGTAATTTGTGTATTTAAATGTTATGTATTAATTAGAATATTATAGTAGATATTACTCAAATGGTTAGTGTCAGTCTTATAATTAATTGATTCTGGAGTTTTGTTAATATGTACCATCTCAAGGAAAAGTCGCTTTTTATAATTATCAACTTGTTCCAATATTTTTACATTATTAAAATCAAATTTATGTCCTGTATTTATGTGGTGATCTACTAAGGCACAACAGTTTTTTCTTATATTGCAGTCACTTTTATGTTGAGTGACACGTTGCTTAAGCCATTGTTTACTTTGACCAATATAACAACCTTGACATCCAATGCAATTTATTTTGTAAATTATCTTGCTCTTCAATGTGTTTGGTGTATTAGCTTTAATTGTGTTAAATTTTTGATTTCTAGGATGAATAAAAATTTAACACAATTATATCCATGAAAAATCGAGTAACGACAATTTGTGATCGAAGTTTCTTAAATGTCAATCTTAATAAACTTTTTGAAATGTTTTTAAACAATGGCTACCCAAAACACATTTTAAAAAAACTTATTTATAACACCAACTCCTCTAATAGACCTTTGATAAATAATCCACAACCAGTTATTTACAAAAAAATACCCTGTGTCCAAAATTTAACAGACCAAATTGTCCCACTTTTTAAAACTTTTCCCAACATCAAGTTAGTTAAGTACAATCCACTTCTAAATTCAAGTTTGTTCTCAAAAATTAAAGCTAATACTCCAAACACATTGAAGAGCAACATAATTTACAAAATAAATTGCATTGGATGTCAAGGTTGTTATATTGGTCAAAGTAAACAATGGCTTAAGCAACGTGTCACTCAACATAAAAGTGACTGCAATATAAGAAAAAACTGTTGTGCCTTAGTAGATCACCACATAAATACAGGACATAAATTTGATTTTAATAATGTAAAAATATTGGAACAAGTTGATAATTATAAAAAGCGACTTTTCCTTGAGATGGTACATATTAACAAAACTCCAGAATCAATTAATTATAAGACTGACACTAACCATTTGAGTAATATCTACTGTAATATTCTAACTAATACATAACATTTAAATAAACAAATTACCCAATTTATCTTCTAATAGTTAATCTACCTCAATTTTATTTAAATTTCTAAATACCAGTCTTACACTAACTCATGAAGTACCATCAATTACATTTTATAAATCAATTTAACTTACTCTAGGTCCTTTCTTAGTTTTCTACTATTACCTTTCCACCTTAAAATTTCGTAAATGTATAATTTCCTTTTTTACTTTGACCTATTCATTAAAAATTGTATATATCAGATAACATTCTATTAATATAAAATATATTGCAGTTACCATAACTCCGTAATAAGTCAAAATAAAATCTGTCATTTTCTAAATCAATTTTCAAAATAATGTTAAAGAAATTTAAATTTTTACTCTTATAGTTGTAAGTATCGAAATATTTAAGTTTGTCCATGTCTAATATTAATAAATTTGCAGTTTTCTCCTAAAGAAGTCACCAAATAGTGACGAAATATTGAGACTTAAAACAAATAGAGTTTTCTTTCAACTGACCGAATTGCCGTTATTCAAACATTACTATTTAACACAGTACGGTCGATAATATTTGTACATATATATATATATATATATATATATATATATATATATATATATATATATATATATATATATATATATATAGTAAAGTTTTGAATATTGGGGAAATCTGCAAACCAAAACTCAATGCGTATCAATTGTACGGCCTAACGTTTTCATGAATGATTATTCACTTCTTCAGGGCTGAAATAAAGAAAATGTTAATTAGCCACATATATTCCATGCAAAATGTTACTTTTCATTACCAATACGTAGAATTGTAGAGTTACGTTGTTAAGTAATAAAAAAGACGATACGTATAAAAACATATCTCTTTTTGTTTGAAGTAAAAAAGAAAACACAACACTTCACCTTGGAAAACTATGGCTATATGGTTACAATCAATGAATTATTTACTCAAGGAACCAATTACACTAGCATATAACTACATTTTATGTTGGAAGTAACTTTACATGTAGATGAGAACAATGAATGTTTAAAATATGTCCTTCTTTTTTTGAACTTTCCCGTTCGGTGTTAACTATATCGAGCGCATGCTCATGAATAGACATGTAGGTTCATTTGACCTACGCATAGAAGTACCAAACACCTAATCGGTACGGACAAAAGGTATTATTAAACAAAAATATTAAGGTTTATTTATATAAATATTACAAGAGGATGTACCGCAACATAAGTGTCATGTTACATAATTACATATTCTATTTATTTAAAGGTTTTTTAAAAAAATTTTTAAATTATTGTTAATTATAGGCAAACAAAAATTATTTTTTTATTCTAAGAACTATTAATATTGACAATTACGTATTATCAGTCAAGTTGGAGTCATGCAAATTCGATCTATGGCTGGTATCTGATCTGAGTAAAAGATGATAAATATCACTCAGATTTTTGAAGTCACCTTTAACATTAATAGAGGAATCATTAAGGAAGATATAGGACATTTCAATAAATTCCCTTTTAAATTTATTGTTCTCTTGATGAAGAACGATGGTGTTTTCAAAGTCCATGGAATGACCTGTGGTATGGACGTGTTTAGCCAATGCACAACGGTCGGGCTGAAGACGTGAATCACTTTTGTGTAAAGTGATCCTAAATTTAAGAAGTTGAGAAGTTTGACCAATGTACGATTTGTTACAAGAAGAACAGGGAACTTTGTAGACAATATTACTAAGCTTACCTATTTCTGTTTTATCCTTAACTTTTGAAAAAAGGTTGTTAATTGTTAAAGCTGATCTGAAAGCCACATTGATTTTAAAATGATTATCATTGTTGTTATTGTTACTTTCTAAATTATTAAATATCCTAGTCAACCCCGGAGTAATATCTTTGATATAAGGTATTGAAAAATATCTATTTAAAGTTGGAGTATTAGAGACCCTGTCATTGCCTAAGCCATCAAGGTCAACATTGTTAGTCGCGGGGGAAGGTGTTAAGTCTTCATTATGGACTGTGTTAAACAAGATCTTATTTATTAGTGTGGTTGGATAAGAATTTGAGATGAACATTTTAGTTAGTATTTCCAGGTTTTTGTTATGGAAGGAAGGATCTGATAATTTGATGACTCTGCTTTTCATCTGTTTTACTAAATTAACTTTGGTGGAATGTTTGTGATATGAATGGTAGTTTAAATACCTGCCCGAATGAGTAGGTTTCTGATACCAATCAATTTTAAATATATTGTTTGCATCCCTTATCATTCTGATGTCTAGAAAGGGTACTGAAAAGTTAGTATCCTTTCTAGACATCAGACATCAGTACCCTTTCTAGACATCAGAATGATAAGGGATGCAAACAATATAATTAAAATTGATTGGTATCAGAAACCTACTCATTCGGGCAGGTATTTAAACTACCATTCATATCACAAACATTCCACCAAAGTTAATTTAGTAAAACAGATGAAAAGCAGAGTCATCAAATTATCAGATCCTTCCTTCCATAACAAAAACCTGGAAATACTAACTAAAATGTTCATCTCAAATTCTTATCCAACCACACTAATAAATAAGATCTTGTTTAACACAGTCCATAATGAAGACTTAACACCTTCTCCCGCGACTAACAATGTTGACCTTGATGGCTTAGGCAATGACAGGGTCTCTAATACTCCAACTTTAAATAGATATTTTTCAATACCTTATATCAAAGATATTACTCCGGGGTTGACTAGGATATTTAATAATTTAGAAAGTAACAATAACAACAATGATAATCATTTTAAAATCAATGTGGCTTTCAGATCAGCTTTAACAATTAACAACCTTTTTTCAAAAGTTAAGGATAAAACAGAAATAGGTAAGCTTAGTAATATTGTCTACAAAGTTCCCTGTTCTTCTTGTAACAAATCGTACATTGGTCAAACTTCTCAACTTCTTAAATTTAGGATCACTTTACACAAAAGTGATTCACGTCTTCAGCCCGACCGTTGTGCATTGGCTAAACACGTCCATACCACAGGTCATTCCATGGACTTTGAAAACACCATCGTTCTTCATCAAGAGAACAATAAATTTAAAAGGGAATTTATTGAAATGTCCTATATCTTCCTTAATGATTCCTCTATTAATGTTAAAGGTGACTTCAAAAATCTGAGTGATATTTATCATCTTTTACTCAGATCAGATACCAGCCATAGATCGAATTTGCATGACTCCAACTTGACTGATAATACGTAATTGTCAATATTAATAGTTCTTAGAATAAAAAAATAATTTTTGTTTGCCTATAATTAACAATAATTTAAAAATTTTTTTAAAAAACCTTTAAATAAATAGAATATGTAATTATGTAACATGACACTTATGTTGCGGTACATCCTCTTGTAATATTTATATAAATAAACCTTAATATTTTTGTTTAATAATACCTTTTGTCCGTACCGATTAGGTGTTTGGTACTTCTATGCGTAGGTCAAATGAACCTACATGTCTATTCATGAGCATGCGCTCGATATAGTTAACACCGAACGGGAAAGTTCAAAAAAAGAAGGACATATTTTAAACATTCATTGTTCTCATCTACATGTAAAGTTACTTCCAACATAAAATGTAGTTATATGCTAGTGTAATTGGTTCCTTGAGTAAATAATTCATTGATTGTAACCATATAGCCATAGTTTTCCAAGGTGAAGTGTTGTGTTTTCTTTTTTACTTCAAACAAAAAGAGATATGTTTTTATACATATCGTCTTTTTTATTACTTAACAACGTAACTCTACAATTCTACGTATTGGTAATGAAAACTAACATTTTGCATGGAATATATGTGGCTAATTAACATTTTCTTTATTTCAGCCCTGAAGAAGTGAATAATCATTCACGAAAACGTTAGGCCGTACAATTGATACGCATTGAGTTTTGGTTTGCAGATTTCCCCAATATTCAAAACTTTACTGTTTAACTTATCTGCAAAGATTAATCTTTCTTTATATATATATATATATATATATATATATATATATATATATATATATATATATATATATATATATATATATATATATATATATATATATATATATTGATGCACGTTAAGTTGTGACTTCCGGTATACAGAAGAGGCTGTCCGACTTCCACCTTTTCTACTAGGAATTATTTTTTAAAAATTGTGTATTTGGTAAAAGGGGGGCTTATAAAATGGGTCTACCTATTGAGGGGAAAGGATTTACCAAAATAAATTTTGTATATATATACGTATATACCGAAGCGTACAGCATACGTTATGGCTTCCATATATAGGGTAGTTCAATGCGCGTTGTCACTTCCAGCGGTGTTGTCATATTTTGGAAGTCACAACGACTCGTCTGCTAGATTTACCTCCTATTTTGAGCGTAATGTGTGATCTTTTGAAACTTTTACTGTGAATACAGTTGTCTGTGTTTTAAAGTTGTCTATTTAAATTGAAATATTGATATTCTTTTGATTATACAGGTTTACAAAAAAATACATTTCGGACTATTTGACGAAACCATATGACTAGGGGGGTTTTTGGGGTCGCTGGTTACGAATCCGGGGTTCGCTAACCTCTATCACGTCAGGTAAAGGTTATTTCAAGGACAAATCAAGATAAATCGACAGTCGCTCTGAAAAAGTATATTAGGAGGGTTTTGGGGTCGCTTATAACGAATCCCGGATCCGCTGACCTCTATCACGTGTAGCTGAAGGTCATTTCGAGGTCAAATCAAGATAAATCAACACAATCGCTGTAAAAAAGTATATTAGGGTGTTTTTGGGGTCCCTGATCACAAAACTGGGGCCCGTTGAGCTCAACCACGTCAGGTAAAGGCCATTTCAAGGTCAAATCAATTTTGTTAACTCCTCCTGATTTGAACTTGAAATGACCTTTACATGACGTAGTAGAGCTCAACGGACCGCAGTTTTCATGATCAGCGACCCCAAAACTCCCTATACTTTCAGAGCAATTGTGTCAATTTATGTTGATTTGACCTTAAAATGACGTTGAACTAGACGAGATAGAGGTCAGCGGACTCCGGATTCATCTTCAGCGACCCCAAGAACCCCCTAATATACTTTTTCAGAGCGACTGTCGATTTATCTTGATTTGACCTTGAAATGACCTTTACCTGTCGCGATAGAGGTGAGCAGACCCCGGATTTGTGATCAGCCACTCCAAAAACCCCCTTGTCATATGGTTTCGTCAAATTGTCCGAAATTTAGTTTTTTTTTGTAAACCTGTGTTATTTATGATAATATGATTGATATTTATTTTAACAAAAATACTAATATATTATTATTGCTGTAAAATGGATTTATTGGAATTAATTAAAAAAGTGTTAATAGTAAGTCATTTATTTATGAAAATGATATCAAAAATGTTAATAAATAAATTTGAACTTATAGAAAATTTTAATATTTTAGATTTTATTACAGGCACCGTCCTTTTAATTTTTGATGTACCAATAATAATATGTAATAAAAAATTAAATGGCTAAACCCTCCAGGTGGGGATTACCCGCTAAAAAGCTATCTAGATCCATCTTTTTCGAGCAGATTTTTCCCAATCTGCTACTCGATACTATTGACTATGCTTCTCCATTTCTTTCTATCCTCTTTTGTTTTTCTGCTAGTCTCTAATTCCTGCCCTATATAAATCTTCCTTTAATTCCTGTAACCATTTATTCTAGTTCCTCCGCGTCTCCTTCTAACTCCGGGTCTCCATTGTAAAATTGAGTTTATAGTTGTTGCGCTACCTGCTCTCCATATATGCCCCAACAATCCAACTCTGTGCCCAAATCTGAAAATCTGGAATAATATCTACCCGGGTCGAAACATTTTTTTTTAATATATGAAAATAGTTATTTATGAAACGGAGTGAGTGCTATACATCGCGTAAGTTCGCAAAAAGTACTTCACGCACAATTTCATACAATATTTTATCTACGATAAACAAATAAAAATACTGTAACTCTTCGTCACTGGAATTCATTTCTATTCTACAATTCTAAGAACTGTGACATATAAAAATTCTAATTTCTTTCAAACCACAAAACTGTCAAATTTTTTTTTTTGTAATTTATTGCTCATTATGTCATCACCTCTCTTGTGCTCTGCACAAGAGATCTAAGGTTAGAGCTAAGAATAAGGTTGGCTAGGTGCTACGTTTTCTCGACTCTGTTTTACGGAATGGAAGCTTGGACCTTGAATGCGGCATCAATGAAAAAACTGGAATCATTCGAGATGTGGGTATATAGAAGAATTCTAAAAATATCATGGACAGAACACGTCACAAACAAAGAGGTTCTGAGAAAGGTGAATAAAGAAATGGAAGTCTTAAATACAATTAAAACCAGAAAATTGGAATATCTCGGACATATTACACGTGGAGAGAGATACAACTTGCTCCAACTCATTATGCAGGGAAAGATTCAAGGAAAAAGAAGCATAGGGAGACGCAGAATATCGTGGTTGCGCAACCTGAGAGAATGGTACGGATGTACATCAAACGAACTTTTCAGAGCAGCCGTCTCCAAGGTCCGAATAGCTATGATGATTGCCGACCTCCTTTGCGGAGATGGCACTTGAAGAAAAAGAAGATGTCATCACCATGAAACGCGAAAGTTAAGAAAGAATATTTAATTATATGAAAGTGTGTCAAAAACAGTGAGAAAAAGTAAATCCCATTTAAAATACATTGTTACTTCATGCTCACTTTAAAGCACTGCTATCTGTAATGACAGTTTTCACAAACTAAAAATTTATATATTATAATATGACATAGAGTAGATAAAAGTCATTTATTAATTATTAATTGATTATAGTCAGAAGAAAATTAGATCATGCACCCCTTGTTTTTTATAATTGTTAACATACTAAATTACATATCCAATAATTATTGTTATCCATTAAATATATCGATGCAGATCGGCCTTATATGGGATCCTCTTCTATTAGTCCGTTCGCTGACGGTAAAATATTGCAAAACCCATAAATTTTAAAAAACCACTTAAGATTGACATGAAATTTGGCATACACATAGGTAACATATCAAAGAAGAAAATTGATATTGTGCCGATGTTTTCTTTTGCCAAGCAGACATTCCGTTAACATTTTTAGTCACAACATAATATCAATGTTAAAGTATTATTAGAGCAACGCGTTATGGTGTCACATTTCTTTTAATGACCGACACACAAAATATTTTAATGACGGATCCCACACTAGAACCAGATTTTTATTACCTACTGCTGATAAGGTAAAGAGTTATTAAATATCACTCGTTGTCATCTCTGTGTTAATTTGAAATAATAAAATATAAATATTGTAGTTTTGTATTCTAAAATATTTGGAAAAAATATCTATGTATTTTTTTTTCATTTAGGTACACATCATTTTAAGGGATTGTCCGGAAGAGTACAGGCTCAGTATATCGGCAAATGAATTTTGTTTTAAATACCGTCCGTATAGAGGAGGTGCTCGTTGGGGATAGGCGCAAAATCTTAGTCCAGTGCTAATTAAATGCATTAATTTTTTTCGAATTCTGAGAAAACTAATAAGTATTTTTGAAAAATTTAAACGCAGAATGGAAGCTTACATTATTACCGAGGGCAGAAAGTCCCTGAAAACTTATATAATGTTTATTTTAATAACTTATATACCTAATATATGTTTATTTTAATAAAGATAATGGGATGAAAAAACAAGAGAAAAGTTAGTGTGATTTTTAATTTCGAATATTTCATTCAAAAGAAACTTTTTTTTATTCTAAGGGACTTTCGGTCCCCCGTAATAATGTTATCTTTCATTCTGGGTGTATGTTTTAAAAAATATTTATTAGTTTTCTCAGGATTCGAAAAAAATAAATGTATTTAAATAGCATTGGACAGAGATTTTGCGCCTACCCCCTTAAGAGAGAGTTTACTGTATTTTATATTATTACCAGAATTTATTACTTTAAACTTTTTATCGCTCTTGATTCATTTTATCGTGTATTTAATTCCATTCAATTGTAATTGTACATTCAATTTTTTTGTAATTTTTACACGTTTTATTACTTTCGAAATAACAATAACTATAAAATCGATTTTTCAGCCTACTTGGGTCAAAAAAATAGACAATTTTCGGAAATTTCGTTAAATGAGAACATTTACCTACATTTCTTGTATTTAAGCTTTTAATAAGATTTTTAAAAATAATTTAGATTATTTAATAGATACATTCACCGGCACGAAAAACGGGCACCCCAAAAAATGTGTCATTTTTGATGGCTCGTATCTCCTAAACCTATTCTCCGATTTAAGTATTTCTTTAATATGTTATAGCCTTATTCTTTAACTATATCGCTGTAATAATATTGTTTCTAGACAGGTAAATTATCATTGTATACTGGGCGTACCAATCAAACTGGTTTTTTTTTCAATTTTCACAACACTCTGTGGAATATTCTAGCCTTTATACAATATTGAAATTAAAACCCAACTATAGCCCCAGGTTTTCTTAATGTTCTGTTTGTTATTCATTCGCTTATGTTGGATAATAAAAAAGTTAGGGACTTTAACAATTAAACATGTTATTTATCAATACATGGTGTTTCTAAATAAGTGCGACAAACTTTAAGGGGTAATTCTGCATGAAAAAATAATGATCGTTTACTTGATAAAGCTATGTCCGCAAATGCTTGCAAATATAAAATTATTTTGCCAAACGATCATTATTTTTTCATGCAGAAATTACCCCTTAAAATTTGTCGCACTTATATTTAGAAACACCTGTATCGATAAAGAACATGGCTAGTTGTTAAAGTCCTTAACTTTTTTATTATCCAACGTAAGCGAATGAATAAAAAAACAGAATGTTAATAAAACCTGGAGCTATAGTTAGGCTTTAATTTAAATATTTTATAAAGGCTAGAATATTCCACAGGGTGTTGTGAAAATTGAGAAAAAAACCCAGTTTGATTGGTACACCCGGTATACAATGAAAATTTACCTGTCTATCAACAATGTTATCATATCTATATTGTTAAATAATAAGGCTATAACATATTAAAAACATTACTTAAATCGGACCAAAGGTTTGGGAGATACGAGACATCAAAAATTACCCATTTTTTTAGGGTGCCCGTTTTTCGTGCCGGTGAGTGTAGATTAAATTAGAAGTTCATTGTAAAAAAGGAAGTAAACAAAAACACGAGAAAAATGAATTTATATAAGTAAATAGGTAAGTAAATATTATAGATTGAAATAAGTACAGAAAATATATAATTATAGAGATATATAATCACTTATTGTACCTTCATTTAAGGCTAACTTTAAAAGTAAAGCAGATCTGCTATTATTCATGTTTAAAAACAAAAGGCACACAAAACACTAAGTACGATTAGGACCGCGAATCTACAACAGATAAATGTCTGGAAACCGTTACACAGGGTTGCCAAAAAACGGAAGTCACACAGAGCGGTGTGGTATACGGAAGACGCTACGCGTTGTGTACATAACCTGTATAGTAGCACGGGAGCGACACTAGCGCTGGTGATATACCGTCGAACTAAAATCTGATCTTATGAGTATGTTAGATACGATATGACTTCCAGCGAAATTTTTAATATAAGCCTTCTGATACCATCCAGTAGCCAAATTCGCAAAAATATAGGCAAAACGTTGTGACTTCCGAAATCGGAAGTCATAACGGTATATATGAAGTAACAACGTATTACGAGAATCTACTTTGGAAGTCACTTGGATACATGCATCAATATATATATATATATATATATATATACTGTTGTAGAATTGTTTTTTTTTTAAGAAATTAAAAAAAAATTATAGTTCATCATTTAAAAAAAAAATTAAATTTATATCAAAGACCATGAAATCATAGATTCTCATCCCAATCTAATTTAGCTATTAAACAGTGTTTCGGAAAAGTGAAAACGATTAGTGATAATGATTCGACGAAATGAATTGGTACACTAACAAACAATTCGGGATTAGAAAGTGGACATATCGTTTGGCGAGAACAATAATGTTTTTAAAATGTTTCCGGGAAGGTTTAATGATGGTAAACACATAGGAAAAACTAATTTATGATATTTCTTAAAATTTGACAAATTGGAAAGTTATATAGAAAAATATTTGGTTCTTAAGAAATGGGTATGAAAGGTTTTGAGAGAGGCTTGTTTTGATTGGGTGAAAAAGATCGGTAGAAGGGATAAGAAAGTAGGAGTCTAAATTTGCGAGAGAAAAGAGGGTCACTGTATAGTTAATATCTGGTGAAGGCAGTCCAGTTTTCAAAAGTGAGAAATCAGTGTAAAGTGGTGTGATCGGCCTTTGCGAGCAGAATCAAGTTGAAACCAAATTGTCGACCAGTTGAAAAGTTAATTTGCCTGGTTTGAGGGAGATTCCTTTTGTTTTGTCTAGAACGAGTAGCTAATTGATATCTAAATGAATAATGAATAATCTAATGAATGAATAAGAACATAAAGGGAAAACAAAACAAAAATTGATGTACCAAAAAATTGTACGAAGCATCATGACATATGCCGCAGACATTTGGGTCATAAATAAATAAACCCAAAAAAACATTTTAGCAACCTAAATGGAATATTAGAGAGGTTACTGTGGTCTCACCTGAAGAGACAGAACAACAAATGAGGAGATAAGGAGAAGAAAGCAAGTGGAAAAGATGCCCTGCAATATAAAGACGAGAGAAGACTGAAATGGTACGGCCACGTCCGCAGAGCAGAAACACATGGATAACAAGGTTGCAGGATGGAGCCCAAGAGGAACAAGAAGAAGAAGACGACCGAGAATACTTGGAAACATGAAGTCGGAAGTCATGTCTAAGAAAGGATTGGAAGACGGAAGCTGGTAAGATCGAAAATATTGGAAGTCCTGTTTGACGGAAGGGAAAAGGCATTGCTGTAGATAACCCTTTATATATGCCATATATATACATGCACATATACATACATAAACATATATACATATACACACATACCCATACACACATACATATATATATATATATATATATATATATATATATATATATATATATATATATATATATATATATATATATATATATGTTGACTTATTTATTGTGTAAGATGAGAGAATGGTAAACCTGGCTCAAATTATCGATTTCAGTTCTTTTATTTAAAGCAGAAGGATTTCTGAGAATTTCACACATCCCGATAAAAGTGCGTCTTTGATAATTTTGATGTTTGGCGAGTATTTTGACTTTCGTGAAGTCGATATGATGTTTAGTGGAAATGGCATGTTGTGCTAGGGCACAAGAGGGTTTGGATATCCTAATGTCGCTTTTGTGCCTGAAGTAAGCCTGCCTGAAAGTGATCGACTGGTCTGGCCAATGTAGGAGGAATGGCACTCAGCACAAGGAATATTATACACAACATTAGTATGTTCTAAAGTGGACAACGGAGTTTTGGATTTGGAAAACAACTTTCCGACAGTTTTGGAGTTTTTAAGGGCTATTTTGACGGGTAAATTTTTGAATAGTTTCGTAAGCTTATTTGTGACTTGTGGGAAATACGGGAGAGAAGCATATTTTATGGCTCGTTCAGAAGTGATCGGAGGATGGTTTGACTGTATGCTATTGGAAATGGAAGGTAATATTTCCCCGTTGGATGCTTCAGAAATAGACTGACCGTAGCTTTTGGAAAATAGACTGACCGTAGCTTTTGGTACATCAAATTTTTTTCTCTTTATGTTCTTATTCCCGATTACTATATGTAGAGTTGTCTGATGCAAGATTTTGTTTGTCCCAATCTATTTTTTTTTCTGCTTGTGTCGTTCCGTTCCTAATACTCGTAAAGTGAATGTAAATTTAAATGGAAATATATAAAATGATGAAGGATCATCATTCCATACATTTCTGAGCAACTATATACCCGGGTTTCGGCCTAATTGGACCTCATCAGTATAGTGTAGTATTAGCCAATAATTTTGCTTATTTGTATTTATATTTGTACTCGATTATTCAACATCATTTTATTTAATAATGTTATGGCTTTTCATTTCCTCAGGTAGCCTTACCTCCTTGGCAGTGTTACTTGTAGCCTTGCGATATGCGGGTCTTCTAACAATATGACCAAAAATGGTAACATTGCTCCTGTAGTGATTCTTTTACAAGTTAGCATACAACTTTTTTAACTTGCTACACTATACTGATGAGGTCCAATTAGGCCGAAACCCGGGTATATAGTTGCGCAGAAATGTATGGAATGATTATCCTTCATCATTTTATATATTTTCATTTAAATTCACATTCACTTTACGAGTATAAGCCAATAAGTTTGCTTATTTGTATTTATATTTGTACTCGATTATTCAACATCATTTCATTTAATAATGTTATGGCTTTTCATTTCCTCAGGTAGCCTTACCTCCTTGGCAGTGTTAGTTGTAGCCTTGCGATATGCGGGTCTTCTAACAATATGACCAAAAATGGTAACATTGCTCCTGTAGTGATTCTTTTACAAGTTAACATACAACTTTTTTAACTTGCTACACTATACTGATGAGGTCCAATTAGGCCGAAACCCGGGTATATAGTTGCTCAGAAATGTATGGAATGATGATCCTTCATCATTTTATATATTTCCATTTAAATTCACATTCACTTTACGAGTATTAGCCAATAATTTTGCTTATTTGTATTTATATTTGTACTCGATTATTCAACATCATTTTATTTAATAATGTTATGGCTTTTCATTTCCTCAGGTAGCCTTACCTCCTTGGCAGTGTTAGTTGTAGCCTTGCGATATGCGGGTCTTCTAAAAATATGATCAAAAATGGTAACATTGCTCCTGTAGTGATTCTTTTATAAGTTAACATACAACTTTTTTAACTTGCTACACTATACTGATAAGGTCCAATTAGGCCGAAACCCGGGTATATAGTTGCTCAGAAATGTATGGAATGATGATCCTTCATCGACTGTAACATCGATCGACATCGAGCAAACGACTGTCAATCTAAATAATGTTGAAGTGGACAGTGACAAGGAAAAGAAAACCTTTACACTGTGGAGCTTGAAGATGTCAGTCAGAGAAGAGGAGAAAGAAAAGCCCGTTGTTTTACTAATCCATATATTTTACAGGAAACGCTTCGTTTTGTTTTTTCAAAACATCATCAGTCCATTATATGTGAAGTATTCATTCTAGATGGTAAAGGCATCAGATTCAGAAAGAAATGGTCCTCCAATTAAAAGTCACATTAAAGTGAGAGTGGTAATCGGCAAAACAGCACGAAAAGTTCTTGTCAATGTAAGATCTGACATAATATTTAAGTAAAAAAAAAATAATAAGAACAGCAACGGTTCACAAAAGGTGTACAAAATTGCACCTAGATCATAACAAGAATGTAAAAAGAGAGTGTTAATCAAAAATGTAAGTGAAAATGGCATACAAAAACCATAATAGAAATCAAATTTTTTCAACTGATCTTTTTTGTTGTGTCTCCTGGGCAAAAAATATATATCACAGTCACTTAGAGTTGGTTTCACTTGTAGTTACTTAATTAAAAACTGATTATTATTAGCTAATAAAGTTTGAAAACCACCATATGAATATTAAAATGAGGACATCACAAACACAAATAGATATTGGTACCGGTACGGTCAATTCTTAACACTACGCCATTTTCACACCTGCCAGACAGAATCATTCTCATCATTATGAATATATTTGAAAAAATATTGTTTTGTTCCTTTTTTGTGGATATTAACTCTTATAGTGCGTATCCATTAGGTTCGCTGCTCCGCTCTCGCTGCAACTGTTCCAATCGATAAGGCATGCGCTCCTTTACATATAAAGGTGCGTATCCATGAGGTTCTCTGCTCCGCGCTCCTGCAACTGCTCCATATATTGGATAAATTGTTCAAAATAGGTATACAATCTAAAACATCTATTAACTTATTATTTAATAAGGAAATTTGGCCACCTGGTGTTAACATTAAATGGTCTATAGAATCTTCCTATTCTGAACCAACGCTTTCATCTCAGTCACATAAGAATCCGAAGAATCTCAGAAACCCTGTCACCTTGGAAAATCCAATTACCAATTCTCGCAAGAACAAAGATGAAGTAGAAAACACAAACATACGTACAGACAAGCAAGCCATCGAAGTTTGTAAATCTAAGAATCCGTTCCATTCGCCAATAAATTTCGTTAAGAAGGATACTTTAGAACCATCGATAAATCTGGATCCTTTGACCCCACCAAGAGTTCGATTAACCAATAACTCTAATAGTCGATATCTTCAAGCCAGATTAAGGGAACCGGATATCTTAAAAGCCATTAAACTTCATCTTTCTTATCTACATGACCAACCAGCATTAGTGTTTTACAATGAATTTACCAACACAAGCGTTAAACTCTTTTTGGCTTCCGAGGGACTTCCCACTAAGACAGAAGATCTACGACAAATTCTGCTAGACTTCAACAATGCCTATGGAATTGGTCCAGATGAGGTGGAAGCTGATCTTAATGCTTATAGGTCCTTTCTCACTTCTGAAAGAATTATACACCTGCAAAAATCGGACATCTTGGATTTTAAAGCACCCTATGTAACGCACAGCTGGCACAGCTGAATGTGGCTGCATTTTTATGTTTGTGCATCACAGTGTTGCCATGCTGTTTTCTATATATTTCTTTCATAATTTCAATCAATGTTAAATATACCTACAAGAATAATAGAATAATAACATTTACTTCTCCGTCATTATACTAGGTATAATGATAAATGAGGTGTCAAATTAAAGCTTATAATCCAAGAATAGTACTAAAGGTAAGAAATTAGACCTAGGTTGTCTGTCCATCTGTCTGTCTGTCAAATGAAAGCTTATAATCCAAGGATGGTACTGAAGGTGAGAAATTTGACATAGGTTGTCTGTCCGCCTGTCCGTCCGACTGCGGATATAACTCCTTCGTCACTATACCAGGTAGAATGACAAATGAGGTGTCAAATGAAAGCTTATAATACAAGGATGGTACTAAAGGTGAGAAATTTGACATAGGCTGTCTGTCCGCCTGTCCGTCCAACCACGAATATAACTCATCCGTCACTATAGCAGGTAGAATGACAAATGAGGTCTCAAATGAAAGCTTATAATACAAGGATCGTACTAAAGGTGAGGAATTTGACATAGGCTGTCGGTCCGTCTGTCCGTCCAACCGCGAGTATAACTCATCCGTCACTATACCAGGTAGAATGACAAATGAGGTGTCAACTGAAAGTTTATAATCCAAGGATAGTAGTAAAGGTGAGAAATTAGACCTAGGTTGTCTGTCCGTCTGTCTGTCTGTCCGCGAATATAACTCCTCCGTCACTATACCAGGTCGGACGGACAGGCGGACAGACAGCCTATGTCAAACTTCTCATCTTTAGTACCATCTTTGGATTATAAGCTTTCATTTGACACCTCATTTGTCATTCTACTTGGTATAGTGACGAAGGAATCATATACGCGGTCGGACAGACAGACGGACAGACAGCCTAGGTTAAATTTCTCACCTTTAGTACCATCCTTGGATAAGCTTTCATTTGACACCTCATTTGTCATTCTACCTGGTATAATGACGAAGGAGTTGAGTTTGCAAACAGACAGACAAGACGGACGGACGGACGGACGGACAGACGGACAGACGGACGTGGACAATTCAATGTTTTCACATTTTTTCAAAATTGGTGAAAACAACAACATAATAAACTTTACTTAATTGGTGTTTCAAAACTACTTACTTTTAACACATTAGGTACACAATATTACAAGGTTTCTAGCAAGTTAAACGTCACAATGATTTAAAATAATCAAGTAAAAACCTATATATACATAACATATTAGAACATACCTAAAATACACAAAAATGATACATTTCACACACAAATATAATATCACAAAAAATTGTAACGTGATAGTATGAAAAAATAGAGGATACGGCAACGGTGTTACATGTGACGGTCGGCCCGGGTCGGATTCAATGCCAATATCTATACAGACATATTAGGGTGCTTTAAAATCCAAGATGTCCCAAAAATCAAGGGAATGTCACCGAAATTACTATTCCGCTGCCTCTCCAAAACGAAATTTTTAAACATCACGACGTGTTCTGAGGAACTAGAATCCTCAAATTGTTTTAGTGATAACAACTTTAGCATGGTTCTGATTAATATTCGTTCTATAAGATACAAAACTGATGAATTGTTTTTGTTCCTAGAGGAATTAGGGTTTCCGGGTTTCCCCCGGTAGTTGCGGTTACAGAGCACTGGCTTGAAGTCAACGAGCCTTTTTTTGTAGATAAATACACCACAATTGCTAGGTATGATCGTCCAAGCTTAGGTTATGACACTAATTCTGTCTACGAGTAATGATTTTTCTTTGGTAACAAAATATGACTTTCTGTTAAGTGAAGCCTCCTTTGAGTTTTCCTTAGTTTACAATGAGAATCTTAATCTTTATATTATTTGCATTTATAGATCACCTGCCTCTTCCGTGGAACTATTTTTTCAGAACCTGCTAAATTTGTTAGATGACCTGCCCCATAAAAGTAGAAAAATTTTATGCGGGGACTTTAACATTGATTATGCTGCTGCTGGTGCTACACAAATATCCTTGGTCAACATATTTGAATCGTATGGTCTAACAATGCACGTTGATTCTCCTACAAGGATTACAAAAACTTCATCTACCATAATTGATTATACAGTCTCAGATTTCTCATCCCTTGATGTCCACTCTACAATTATTAATGCTGGACTATCTGATCATGAAGCAGTTTATACGAAGTTTAATATCTCCAGCAAACCCTCCTCGAAAACCCGACGTTTAGGCAGGATTTTTTCCACCCGGAACTTTCGTAAATTCCAAAATTTATGCTTAACCTCTGAGTGGCGCTTTCCTGCCATGGACGTGGATAATAATTTCAGTGAATTCTTAGATAAGCTTATCTGTATCTTCAATAAAGCATTTCCTTTAATTGCAATTAAGCCAAAACATCACAAACCCTGGACTACTAAAGGTATCCGAATATCTTCCAAGAATATGCGTTCTCTTCTCTATATCAAGAAATTTACTACCAACGTCTCTATCACTGAATATATCACCAAGTACAGGGCAACCTATCTTAAACTTATAAAATCAGCTAAAAAAGTCTACTACCAGAACCGTCTGGGAAGCTCCAAAAGTGTTGCAAAAGAAACTTGGTCCATAATAAACGATCTTCGAAATAAAACCTACACTGCTCAAACATTTTCCCTTCCAGACCCTGAAAATCTAAATGAATACTTTGTTAATGTGAGTAAAAATATTACATCTACTATTTTGCCACAACAAGATTCCATTTCCTACCTCCCTAATTCAAGAAAGGTCTCGAATTCATTCTTTATAAAACCAGTCGATAAATCTGAACTAATCCAAACAGTCAATAGTATCAAAAGCAAATCTTCCTGTAGTACTGATGGTCTATCGATAAAAATTTTTTCTAATCTTCCAGAAAATGTGTTAGAAGTCCTCAGCTCACTAATTAATGATTCTTTTGAGAAAGGTAAATTTCCAGCGTGCCTGAAGACAGCCATCATTATTCCTCTTCATAAGGTTGGTGAAATATCTAATACTTGCAATTATAGACCTATTGCACTACTACCGGTACTCTCCAAAATCATTGAGAGACTCATAAAAGCCCGACTTATGTATGTCCTTTCTAAATGAAAACAACATTTTATCACAAAATCAGTTCGGCTTTTTAAATAATAAATGCACCACTGATGCCATGTTTTCTGTACTACATGAGGTTTATCAAGCACTGAACAATAATCTTCACACTGCCACCGTTTTTTGTGACTACGCCAAAGCTTTTGATTGTGTAAATCACAACATTTTGATAAAAAAACTAAATTTCTACGGAATTCGAGGCATTTCTTTAGATTGGTTCCAATCTTACTTGGATGATAGGAAACAACTGGTTAGAGCAAATTATACAGACTCTAGTCTCAAAAACATTGTATGTGGGGTACCTCAAGGTTCAGTATTGGGTCCTCTACTTTTCCTTATCTTTATTAATGACATCACTAATTTAAAAATCGATGGAAAAATCTTTCTTTTTGCTGATGATACCAGTATCACTTGGAGCAACTCAAATATTGCAACTCTTCATGCTACTATAACTTCTGATCTTACAATAAAAACCTGGTCTGACTCAAATTTACTCTCGTTTAACGTAGATAAAACAGTAGCATTGTCTTATAAAGGAGCTCTTCAACCCTTACCTCTTAATAACAGCCAGATCAGTACCGTTGATTCTGTAAAATTTCTTGGTATTTTTTTAGACAGCAACCTTAAATGGTCCCTCCATATCGATTTGTTACGGAAGAAACTCTCTTCAGCTTGCTATGCTATAAGATCTGTTTCGAATGAATTCAATTTAGCATCTTCCAAAATAACATATTTTTCTTTGTTCGAGTCACATCTTCGTTATGGTCTTCCTTTTTGGGGTTCTGGTACAGCTGCCCAATTCGATGTTATTTTCAAATTACAAAAAAGAGCAATAAGATATCTGTTTGGCCTCAGAAGAACAACACATTGCAGAAGTTATTTCAAAGATCACGGAATTTTAACCCTTCCATCTTTGTATATTTTAGAAACTGTTTGCTTAATTCGTAAACATCTACATGTCTTTCCACCAAGACCTAATCATGACTACTTCACGAGAAATTCTACATTTGACGTCTATTTGCCGACCCCGTCCTCGGAGTTAGTAAAGAAATCGATATTATATTCCGCAAAAAAAATGTACAACCATCTCCCCCTACAACTAAAATCGGCACCATCTTTCCACAAATTCCGTAAACTGACAAACCATATTATTTCCGCCTGTCTGAAAGACGATATTATTCAGTAGAAGATTTTTTTAGTCAATAACTAAGAAATTACAGTACTCTTTGCACAAGTAGTATTTTTATTATTTTTTTTATCTATATTTGGGTGTCATATGCAGCAGCTTAACTTTTTAACTTTTAAACCTTTTTTATTAATTATTAGGTACACTATGCATTTGCAATTTATTTAAATTTTTGCAATTGATTATTTCTGTTTTAACTTCATTATTATTATTATTATTTAAATATATTGACGATTTATGTAATTTTAGTAAATTGGATTGTTACTGTTTTGTTTTTTTTTGACTATTTATAAGCTTTGTCGATAAAATTGTAAAATTTTTCATGGCAATAAAGCATATTTCTATTCTATTCTATGCTATACGTTGGCGCTCCTGGACCATAAAACACTGCGCGCTCCGCCCCGACGCTCCAATCGGTGGCGGTTTATATGTAGAAGAGCGCATGCCGTATCGATTAGAGCAGTTGCAGGGAGCTCGGAGCAGCAAACTTAATGGATACGCACCTTAAAGTTAATACATATTCACAAAAAAAGGAACAAAACGGTATTTTTTCAAATATTCATAATCATGAGAGAAATAACTTCATATAGTAAATTTTAATTTGCTTGGCATAATAATTTGGCCAGGTACTGTACATATATTGAAAAATGAGCGAATCAGAATATAAATAGGAAAAATTTGTCAGAAAGCGTCTTACAAATAAGAAATAAGTCGTAATTGATAAGTAGAAAAAGGATTATATTTTATACTTGAATAAGTGTTATTAAAATCCCATGAAAATGACAAATATCAATAAACCGATCGTTTTTTTTGCTTTCACATTATTATTTTGAATTCTCGATTGCATTCGAGTGTGAAAAATTATAGAAATATAAAGTAAGTCGTCGCTCGAATTATCTCGAGTGTGCACAGTTTGGTCAGTTTAGCACGCTCGAGTTAACTCGAGTGTTTACGTTAAGGGGTTAAGCACTCGATATCACCGGCCGATGTACGTAGATACGTGTGGCTCTCTCGAATATCCGTACGAAACTGACTGAATTTGTTACCCGATATCATAACAACGGTTAAGTACAATGTAGAAGATGATCTGAAAAGATTCAAAATTATAAATTGGGGTATGAAAGCAATGGACAAGAACGAATGGAGGAGAATGGTCAAATAAGCCATGGGCCTATTAGGCTTAACGCGGTAATTCTAACTAAGGCCGCATTCGGGCAATACCACTTTGTTCGGTAGCTAATAAAGTTTATTCGTGAAATGTTTTGAAATGTTTCATGTTGATTGGCAGAAACTAAGTAATTGGCACTGTTGTATACTCTTACCACTATCTTGTTAAGTGTTTTGAATATTACTTAATCCAATAATATATTGTTACAGGCTGTACGAAAATCTTTAACAACAAAATGGATAGCAGAAGTGTTAGCGAATGTGATACTGAAGATGATTCTGCCCCAGAAGCCTGTGTATCTCCCGGTGGGGGTACTAATTTACCAAGGTAAGGAATTATTTATGCTCTCGATGCTTTAAGCTTAATCTTTAAATGATGTTAAATTTAGTATTCCGCCAACATTCGGAACGGATAGGCACCTTAAGAAGAAATTTAGTATTGTTAGTGGATTGTGTTAAACTACTAAAACCATCATCTATGAGTTTCAACTAAATTCTTAATTATTAAATAACATGGCATTAACCCGATAGATTTAAAAAAACATACTAAACATTAATTTGTTTATTAAAACATTTAAAACTGTGTATAAAAAAAATATAAACGATTAACATAAAACAAAAATTAGACAAAATTTTCTATTGCGTATCTTGGTAAAGATTAAATAATAAAATCAACAAATACAGCGCAAACAGACTATTTATTGCTCTCTCATTTAAGTCATCTGTGGAAAGACATCTACAAGCTTCGTTTCCATCATATTGAACAGATTTTAGAAAGAACACAGGTAAGAAATACTAAAAGCTCAAAAAATTGTACTTACTAGTGAAAGACATACAAGAAAGACATACATATATATATATATATATATATATATATATATATATATGTATATATATATATATATATATATATATATATATATATATATATATATATATATATATATATATGCAGTGCTTATACTAAACCATCTAGATTTATTATTTCCGTACTTGTAAGTACGCAGTCTACAGTTGCAGCCAAAAGACTAGAAAAGTATTAAGTGAGGTCGTATAATGTATTTCTTAAGGTCTGAAAGTAATCTTAAAGGTTCAACTTTGTTAAATGGATAGTTTGCACAGTGTACAGTTCACGTATGGATAGTGTGGCCAACTCCAATTCAGTCGAATTCGGGACAAGGCTGAAAAAAATACCTAAAATCCGGGACTTTTCAATGAAAATCGGGCAATTTTTTTTAAATATAGAACTTTAATATCATTTTGACAATGACATTTTTGATAGGATTAAGCCACAATTAGTTGTAATGATAATAATTACTTTTTTGTTAGTTTTGACGTTTTGACTTCCAATCCAGAAATCGTTCTCAAAAAAAGAAAAATTAGAAAATCAACTGATGTATGATTTCAATGTAAATATTACCTTAGGTTAATATAAAAATGTAATTATTGTTACAACTACAAATAATTATTAGGGGAGAGTTGGATAAAACGGGATAGTCGGATAAAACGGGATACCTAGCCTAGAGACCCAACTAGTGGTGCTATCAATCGGACAACGACGGAAACTTGTTATCAGTGGTCATTTTAACATTTTCAGTTCGTTTTACCTCGATGCCACTATTTGATGAAAAGCTGATGTGTTTAGAATTGTTTGACTCTATTTTTTTGATACTTTGTACTTTTAAGTTCGTTGTTTTCTACATTATACTGCCTACATATATAAAAATATAATTCCGGTGACTATTACATTTAATTAAGCAGTCACTAACGAATATTCTCATGTGTAGTCTACCTAATTTTACTTTCACATTTAGGCAGCAGCCACTTTTGTTTTGAAAAATGTCTGAGTTGGACAAAACGGGACACTTATAAGTTGGATAAAATGGGATACAGTTTCTTATAAAAAACCATACTGAAGTAAAAACTTCTTTTGTATATTGGTATAATGTCCTGGTTTCTTATGTCCCGTTTTATCTACCTATTTACTTGTTGGCATATTATTTTTTTAAATGGAGATATGAAGCGTTTTATCATACCGCAGAGAAGAACAACATATTTTTATTTGACTTTTGTTCTGATATACGTACCTAGTCCTAAATAAAAGGTCTTATTTCCCATTTTACCATAAAACATAAAAAAACGCCTATTTTTAAGTATCTGACTACTGAAGATATTATTCTTTCAAGAGTAAATTTTACTATACAGTTTAATGTCTACTTAATTTAGACATAAATTAAGTTTTAGATAATTTTATACAAAAAATTAAATATTTTAAACCTATCCCGTTTTATCCAACCGTGGTTGGATAAAACGGGATGTGTAGGACTTTAATATATATATTTTTTACTATTTTCCAGTTATTAAAAATAGCTAAAGATATGTGTTTTGTGTGCTGCAATGAATGTTATACCTATAAAAAATAATAATATGATAATTTCTTAAACATATTTTCCGTGGTAAAAGTAAACAAGAATGGTATCCCGTTTTGTCCAACTCTCCCCTACAACCAATTGTGGCTTAATTCCATCGATAATATAATTGTCAAACATGTCACAGGAAAACAGCTTGAGAACATTTTTATGTTATTTACTTCTTACTATAATATTTGTCAAACGATTGACTTTGTTCAAAAATGAGAAGAAAACCTTTAGAAATCAATCCATTAATGTGAATTCTTTTAACTCTCTGAAAAATAACGTATTCAAAATTTCAAAATAGGTTCAATTTTACCAAAACGTTGAAAATTCGGATGGCCCGGAAACCTTGTCCGGGACGCCGGGATACGACTTCGTAATTCGGGTCATGTCCCGGATTTTTCGGACTAGTTGGTCACACTACGTATGGAATATATTTACTAGGTATATAAGGTTGTAACCAATCTTATTTTCCAATGATTTTTAAAATCTCTAACTTTACAAAAAAGCCCCTTCAAAAATAAGCACTTTGAACCGATGAAACTTATGGTCTATTCCACGAATAGCGAATGTTTTGGATTATCGCGACAACAAATATTTTACTATGCACCATGAGAAGTACGAAAGTAAATTATTAATGGCCGATTTCACCAACGTTGCAACGTTAATAACACAAATATGGTTAGAAGAATGGATACCAGCAAGATGGAAGGAAAACATCATAGTGCCCATCCACAAAAAAGGGGACAAAACAAAATGCGCGAATTATAGAAGAATTTCACTCCTAAACACGGCATATAAAATCCTCTCAAACATCATTCTTAGTAGACTAATGAAAATGTCCTAGGAGAGTATCAAGCCGGTTTTAGAGCAAACAGATCCACAATAGATCAACTATTCACGCTGAGATAGCTTCTAGAAAAGGGATGGGAGTATAACAGACCCATACACAACCTCTTCATAGACTTTCGACAGGCATATGATAGCATAGAAAGAAGCCAAGTATGGAATGCCATGGCGGAGTTCTCAATACCAAAGAAACTCATTCGGATAACTAAAGTCTGTATGGAGGGTGGAATATCGAAAGTACGTGTAGATAATAAAGTGCCTGACAGCTTTGAAATCAACAGTGGACTGAAATAGGGTGATGCGTTATCTCCACTACTTTTTAACCTTGTATTAGAGAAAGCCATGAGGTCGGCCGAAATAAAAACAGAAATGCTATCGGTTTAAGGTCCCAAGTTATTACTAGCTTACGCAGATGACATTGATCTCGTTGGAGACTCCATCCTACCCACAAAAGCCATTTTCAACCAGGTGAAAGGAACAACAAGCGAAGTAAATCTGAGGATTAATGAAGAGAAGACGAAATATATGTGTATAAATAGAACGACACGAGGAGACAGGATCGGACAAAATGTGACGGTCAACACCTTCAATTTCGAAAGAGTACAACGTTTTAAGTATCTGGGGGCCTTAATCACAGGTGACAACGATGTTACTGAAGAAATAAAAAACAGAATCCAATCAGCAAATCGCTGTCTATTCGCACTGGATAAGCTTATAAAATCAAAAAATCTTACAAGAAGTTCCAAGCTTAAAATCTATAAATTCATCGTCAGACCTGTACTAACATATGGATGCGAAACGTGGACCATGACCAAATCAAGCGAAGAAAAGCTCAGACGTTTTGAACGAAAAATACTTAGAAAAATTTTCGGACCTCACCACGACATTAACACAAGCCAGTATAGGATCAGAACCATCATCGAATTAAAAGCACTCTACAATGACACCGATATTGTCCAAGAAATTAAATCACAGCGACTAAGATGGGCAGGCCACGTGCACAGACTTCATAACGAGAGACTTGTAAAACTGGTATGGGAGGAGATTCCTACAGGCAAAAGACCACTCGGACGTCCCAGAATGCGATGGAGAGATAACATCCAACCAGATCTCCGAAAAATGAACATTCCATTTGACTCTAGGTTGATGGAAGACCGAACAAATTGGAAGAAAGTTGTACAGTCAGCCAGGACCCACCCAGGGTTGTAGCGCTACGTGATGATGATGAGGTTTCACCAACGACAAAAATAGTAGTTTATTCTATGAATAAAGTTATTCGACCAATAAACTGACATTTCTTCATTTTACTAATGGCACATAAGACTTATTTTAGTTATTTATTAAATAAATACTTACTCTTCGAATAAATTTGCAAGATAATCTCGCTCTAAATATTTTTGACAAAGTAAATTCGCCAGTTTTACTTTAAATTATCAAAATTATATTGTAACAAATTATAAATTATAAACGTAAATTTTAATTGACGAATAACTATTTATTGATTTATTTGTTGTTGGTGAAACCGGACCTAAAAGTAATCCTTTATTGAAATAATAATTATTAGAGCCATTTACTTTCGTACTTTTTATAGTCCTGGATCCCGCGTACCAAAAAAAGTTGATTAATAGCAAGCTGAAAATTTGTTAATAGCTTAAGGGTGTCTAGTCGGACACACTTTGATGTACGGGAACACAGGAACAGGGGAAGTTTTAATTGTGGATTAGTTTAAAAATTTGGAAGGTCAGATTGCGAAAACGCCCCATGTATTTTGTCGGACAGAACTTCCAATTGATTTGTTACCGTTTCATTAAACTCTCATGCAAAAATCAGACTGCTATTTTATCACCAATATAATTCCTGTCATTTGACATGTTCTTCGTGTTGGACTTATTAAAATGGCCAGTTGTAGTATGGTATAACTAGACGCAAACCCAGACATCCAAAGTCAAAGTTATCCTCCAACACCAAATTGTTCTATATGGTCCACATAATGTTCAGAAAAAAGTCACACCATTTTGAGCGTCGGGTTTGGGGGGGGAGGTGGGGTAGAAATCGGTAAATTATGAGTTTTTTACGTTTTTCGTCAATATTTCTAAAACTACGCGGTTTAGCGTGAACCAAAACTTTTATCAAAAATGAATAACCATTTTCAATTTCATACTCAGCATCCGTATGGCTTGCAAATTGTAGAAGCCTCGGAGGTGTAACCAGAGAAGGTTCCCATTGTTTTCATTCTGGTGGGATATGTTATATGCCATTAGAGTGAAAACTTAGTCTTTTTCCAAAACTTTTATGTTCTATACAAAAAGGTTCCACATTAAATTTTAAACAAAAAAGGTCCTATGCATAATCCTTCTAAAATGGACGGTTCCAAAGTTACGGATGTAGTATTTTATAATTGGTCCAAAAAAAGGCCTAACCCCGTCATCCCAAATTAAAGTTTTCCTCCAACACCAAATTGCTCTATATGGTCCACATATTGTTCAGTAAAAAGTTACACCATTTTGAACGTAGGGTTTGAGGGTTGGTGGAGGGGAGAAGTCGGCAAATTAGTAGTTTTTTACGTTTTTCGTCAATATTTCTAAACCTAAGAGGTTTAGCGTGAACCATATTCTATACAAAAATGTTCTACACTAAATTTGAAACGAAAATTTTACTGTTGGAAAGATATTCATGCGACATTGTCCATAGAAACTTCAGATTGGGTTTCTTCGTGAAGAAGCCTCTTGGTGAGGTTAATGTTTCTTCAAGGGCTTATCGTTAATATACCTCCGGCCAATAAAATAGCAAATTATATTTAGCAAACACAATCCTGTAAAAAATAGTTTTTTCAGCAATAATATTATAATTTGTTCAAACTATAAAAAATATGCAAAACCTCCACTTTACACCCTCCGTATCTCCGGAACCGTTGATTTTAGAACAATTATGCGTAGAAGCTTTTTCGTTTCAAATTTATTGTACAACATTTTTGTATATAATATTGTTCACGATAAACCGCTTAGGTTTAGAAATATTGACGAAAAACGTGAAAAACTTCTAATTTGGCGTTATTTCCCCTCCCCTCCCCCTTAAATCCGACGCTCAAAATGGTGGAACTTTTTACTGAACAATATATGGATCATATAGAACAATTTGGTGTTGGAGGAAAACTTTAATTTGGGATGACGGGGTTAGGCCTTTTTTTGGACCAATTATAATAAATATACTACCTTCGTAACTTTGGAATCGTTCATTTTAGAAGGATTATGCATAGAACCTTTTTGTTTAAAATTTAATGTGGAACATTTTTGTATAAAACATTCTTCACGCTAAACCGCATAGTTTTAGAAATATTGATGAAAAACGTAAAAAACTCCTAATTTACCGACTTCTCCTCCACATCCCCCCAAACCCGACGCTCAAAATGGTGTAACTTTTTACTGAACAATATGTGGCCATATAGAACAATTTGGTGTTAAAGGATAACTTTCACTTTGGATGTCTGGGTTATGCCTTTTTTGGATCAACTGTATTATACTATTGGTGATACATACCAGTCTGATTTTTGCATGAGAGTTTAGAAATGGTAACAAATCAATTGGAAGTTCTGTCCGACAAAATACATGGAACGTTTTCGTAATCTGACGTTCCAAATTTTTAACCTGTTCCACAATTAAGACTTCCCCTGTTCCAGTGTTCCCATACATCAAAGAGTTTGTGCAACTAGACGCCGTTAAGATATCAACAAATTTTCAGCTTGTTAATAATTAACTTTTTTTTTGGTACGCGCTATCCAGGACTATTACGTTGCACAGTAAAATATTCGTTGTCGCGGTAATCCAAAACAGTCGTATATTGGTGGAATAGACTCTACAGATCATATAAACAATACATACACGAGTAAAGCAAGTTGTGAAGTGGTAACGATTAATTTCATTTAGGATGCTAATTGGGGGTGATTTTCACGGATTTTTTTACTAAAAAAAGGAACCAACTTTATTTTGAGCGTAACTTCCTTGTTTTTAATGCTAGAGACTTTTTTAGAAAACAAGAATAAAGCTTTTTTTAAACACTTTAAAAAAGTTTTAATGAGTTTTCCCCAAAAAGTGCTTCATTTTTTATTATTGCTTAGATTTGTTGAAATATTCGATTGGGAATTTGGCGAGTATGAACCTATTTTTCATTAGTTACAACTTTTCTTTCATTCGACAGCTCATTTGTCATTCTACCTGGTATAGTAACTTCTTCTTCTTTTTTAGTGCCATCTCCGTACCGAAGGTTGGCAATCATCATGGCTATTTTGACCTTCGAGGCAGCTGCTCTGAACAGTTGCCTTGAGCTGCCACCAAACCATCCTCTCAGGTTCCTCAAACAGGAAACGCGTCTCCTTCCTACGCTTCTCCCACCCTCTATTTTTTCTTGAATTATATGAGTCTCAAGATGTTATATCTTTCGCCTCTCATCACATGTCCGAGATATTGCAATTTCCTTTCTTTTATTGTGTTTTCAATTTCCCTCTCTCTGTCAATTCTTCTTCTAATACTTCTATATTCGTGACTATCTACCCATGAAATCCTTAACACTCTTCTAAATGTCCACATTTCAAACGCGTTAAGTCGATTTATAGTATACCTAGGCACAGTATATAGAGGTTCCACAGTAAAACCACTCCTCTGTCGGCGCTTTGATCTCAAGAAGTAATACCGGCAGTACGCAATTGGTAGTTCAGCAGTGGTGGATGCGGGTTTTCCCTGTTAAAATCCGTACGTTTCTATGCGACTAGCAATACGAGAGTGGGGCAAAAGCGACTAAGAACATTGCGCGGTCGCCATGCGCGACTACAGATTTTACTTCCAATTTTTCGGAGAGTGGTTCTACTGTCCCTCTTTATACTGTGGTATAGGTGCGAAGTATAGTGACGGAGGAGTTATATTCGCGGATGGACTGACAGACAGTCTTGAAACCGGTAATATATATTTGTTCTCGGCTTGCGAAGGCGCGTCGAATCATATATCACTTGTACTATTCCGGTGGCATTAAAACAGTACTTCCGATTGTATTTCTAAAACCGGAAGTCCTAGGTCAAAGAACCCCGCAACACTCTTTATGGAAAAGTGGTCCCGGTCAAATTTAACGAAAGTTTCGCCAATAATGCTTCTCGATGTGTAGATTTATAAAGTTCATGGGACCTGGGTCTGGATAACTACCATTTTCGAACTACAGCCTTCTGAAGTTATTCGATTCGAGTGCTCGGTTTACGTTAAGTGCACTAATTCAGGGTCAAGTGAACGAAAATATTTATTATTGGAAGAAGAGAGACTCATTTTCTTCGTGCATACTTGCGTGTAGTATATGAATTCGTGGTCAAAAATAGATGTATCGTATTTTAGTCTTCAGAAAACCTCCGAAACGTCTTCAGAAAACCAGAGAAGTGCGATATAAAATGTGCTACTAGAGCGATATAAGAATTATCATGTTTTCATGAATGCTTCATAGTTATGCAGCAAAGTTGCCGTTGGCACCACAAACAGTGGCGGATCTAAGGGAAAAATGGGGGAATTCCCCCCGTAACGCGGTCCAGAACTAAAAAATTATTGAAACAAAAAATACATTAGCTGGCATGAAACTTGTCCCGAATATCAGATATGAGACAAGTAGAGAACATGGAATTGATCTCAATACGAAGAAAACAAAGTACCTATTAGTAGTCAGTAAACTCTAAATACTAGTTACAGTAATTATTGTCTATGGAAAAATCGGGTTTAAGTCACCTTCGCCTATCTGTACGTTAAGATTTTGCTGATTTCGGTTAGATGCATCATATGTCGTGTTAACTAACGACCTATCAGGATACTTAATATTGCGTTGATGTCTTGTATAGCCTAAAACCGTAACACACTGGTTATATGAGTACAAGTACCCACAGTTCTCGCACCAGATTGACAGGTTAAATTAAGAGATTCTGGGTCAGAAATTGCAAGAAATAGACAATTTTTAGTTCGCATTCCTGCAACTTCTGACGATGAACATTCAGATAACGAATCTGAAACTAGTGAGTCACAAAATTTTGAAAGTTTCTCTGATAACCATTCTGATCATCACTCTCCAATAAACTTGCCTCCACAATCCTCTTCAGGTCGAATTGTTAAAAAACCTGATAGACTAGATTTATAAGTAATTTTATTATAAAATAAAGGGGGTAAAGGATGAATGAAACAATTGTGGAAATTTATAAATGTTTATTTAAAGATTTGTTAAAGAAAGTTATGTTTATTTTGTCATTATAAAAAGAGGGGGATGTGATGTATGTAAATAGGTAGTATTCGGAACGCACTCAAGTTGGTAATATTGTAAGAGTGACGTGACAGTGACAAGTACAGTGAAGCGGAAATAAAACCATTCTGAATCTAGACACGATAGATACAAGTTGTTTCATTATAACCTCTCCTCCAAAGTTAACCTAAGAACCCTACCACGTGTTACATTATAATATTACACTTCTGTAGGCTTATCTTCATCATTCGCTTCATTAACCGTGTATAGTAAATGAATATTTGGTGTTTTGTATCTTGCCGAAACCTAGAAAATATTCAAACTCATGAATCCAGGGTATATCCATATTCTCATCAATTTGAAACTCTTCGTCATTGTTTCTAATTATTTTATCTTGTATGTAAGACGGCGCCAGTTTAATTTGATATATCCCAATCGTAAGGTATTTTAGGTATTCCAAGTCGAAAACAGGAAAGTTGGCAAAATCATGATTATGAAGCCTTCTCCATTGACCATTTCTTTTAGTCAGATTATCAGTCTCAACTCTAGCTTGTACAACATTGGGAATTAATAACCTCTGTAATAATTGTTGAGCTGCTTCAGCTGTAGGACCTTCCATGTGGATCAGTGGGTGATTTAATAGTGCACCAGCAATGTGGTAAAAATCATTTAGTTTTTTTGCATGTTGCATGTTTATAGGAATGCCAAAGAATTTAAAGATGTAAGTGACCATTTCTTCCTTCTACAATCCATCGATTTTTCGTAATAATTTTTTTTTCCCATAATCATCACTACGATGATGATTATTACAATTACAATCTGGTCATACTTGACCAATGAACAATTTTAATCTAACCTAAATTATTACTGTTCCTTAAAATTAAGAGCTTGCCCTATAGCGTCTCTTATCTAACCTAACAAGATAGTGCACTATTCTAGCATACACACTAACGCGCACAAGCACTATGCTCTGCTTTTCACTATCACCTATCACTTAAACTAGTTCATAAGGTTTTGTCCTCTTCAGTCTTCTAACTTGCCCAGTAGTATCGAGGAGCTGGATTGCCTCAATATTCTCGTGCATGTGAAGTCGTTGCTCGTGACTTCCTGCCATCTTCTTGATGATTATTTCCACAGTTTCCATTCCTAGGTCCTTATGGAGATCACTGTTTGTAACATACCAAGGAGCATCTACAATATTTCTTAGTATTTTGTTCTGGAATCTTTGTATTACTGTTATATTACTTGGTCTAGTACACCCCCATAGTGGGCATCCATAAGTCCATACAGGTCTCAATATTTGTTTGTAAATTAGTAACTTATTATGCATCGACAGTGTGGAGTTTCTTCCAATTAGCCAATACATTTTTTTATATCTTATATTTAGTTCTTCCCTTTTTTTCTTAACGTGCACCTTCCAGCGTAGTTTTGCATCTAATGTTATACCCAAATACTTAGCAGTATCTGCATATGGTACTTGGATATTGCTGATTATAACTGGTATATATTGTATTTTTTTGTTGGTGAAATTAACATGGACAGATTTAGCTTCATTTAGCCTGATTCTCCATTTTTGTGTCCACTTATAGATTTGGTTAACTGCTATTTGGACCTTGTTGGTCGCCTCTTCACTTGTCGTCCCTACTGCTTGAATTTTATCATCAGCAAAGGTGGCAACTGTGCTGTTTTCCAGTACAGGTATATCACACGTGTATAGTAGGTATAGGACCGGACCCAACACACTGCCTTGTGGAACACCTGCTCTAATTTCTTTTAAGTCTGAAAAACAGTCTTCTTGCTTAATTCTAAAATGTCGTCCTTTTATGTATGACTGTAAAAGTTTTGAGTACTGTATAGGTAAAAAACATTTTAGTTTGTAGTTAAACCTTCATGCCAGACTTTATCAAAAGCCTGTGCAGCATCAAGAAATACAGTTGAACAGACTTTCTTTTCTTCTAGGGATCTTTCGATAATATTTGTGATTCTGTGCACCTGGTCAATTGTTGAATGCTTATTTCTAAATCCGAATTGATGTGTCGGTATCAAATTCCTTGCTTCAATAATTGGTTTTATTCGCTTAAGGAGCAGTTTCTCAAACAGCTCGATATTACAGGAAGCAGAGATATCGGTCTGTATGACGAAACCTCATGTGCTGGTTTTCCTGGTTTAGGAATCATAATGACTTCCGCCATCTTCCATATCATTGGTACATATTTTAATCTGAATGCACCGTTAAAGAGGTTTGTTAATTTTACGATAGCTCTTCGGGGAAGATTTTTCAACAGCTCACCCGTAATTAGATCATAGCCCGGAGCTTTCTTCGGATTAATATTTTCCTTTATTTCTTCAAGTACTTCTTTTGGTGTAGTTAGCCGAATTTCTTCCTCTAATTGAACAGGTTCCTCCCATCTTTCTTCATCCCCTTGAGGTTCATTTGGTTTGAATGTATTTTCAAGAAGTATGGCAAATAGCTCTGCTTTTTGTGCACTACTTCTGGCCCAGTTACCATTTTCTAGTTTAATAGGAGGAGAGTGCATAATAGTTTCGTAATAATGCGTGAATTATTAATATCTTTTTAGTGCTGACATTTTATGTTCGATACCTAGTAATTGTAAAAATGGTATACAATCTCGATATGGTCTGTCTACCAGAAGTCTCCATTTTGGAACTAATCTCTTAAATAATTTCCATGTCTGTTAAATTCATGTTGAAAAATGTTAGCATCATTATTGTACGAATCAGAAAAGTATTGTCCAAAAATCGATAAAATATGTCGGTTTTAAAACATGTCTACTTTTGCGCATTGAATAAGATTGCTGAAATACTTAAAACAATTGCTTTTATAAAAGTCGGTAGGCATATTATGTTTTAGTATCTAAAAATACAATTTACCTTTGATTTATTCGGATTCGGATTGTACAAAATATTAGGGTAATGGTAGGGGAGCCCAAGCGGGGATTTTTTCAGTTACTCGAGCGCGTCAGATTAGCATATGGGGAGAAACCTGGTACCCTGCAGATGTACCTCTACCATATATTGGCTCTTAACACAGGGAAGTTCGTTAAGGGGGCGCGAAAAAAAATATATCCTTAAAACTACTCGAAATTGTCAGATTAAGATAAGGTAAGTTAAGTACATGCAAAGAGTGTATATTTCAAAAACCTGACCATTTGAAAAACTAAAAAATCGTCTTCAATATTTTTCAAAAGTCTACCGAATGATCGGGGATCATCTAAACATGATCCACCGCGGAGAGGGGTGGGGGATAAATTAAAAATTTTAAATACAAACCCCTCGATATTTCGCAAAATGAACATCAGATCGAAGAACTGCAAAATACACTTTCAAAATGTTTTTGAAAAATCTGTCGAATGTACCAAACACGACCCCCCACGAAGGTGGGGTGGGTGGGGGTGAAGGGTACATTAAAATCTTAAATGGGACTCCCAAATTTTTATTGCAGATTTGGATTTTTTACGTAAAAATAAGCAACTTTTATTCAAGACATTTTTTCGAATTATGGATAGAGGGCGCTATAATCGGAAAAAACGATTGTTGGAAATGGAAAATTAAATTAAAAAATGGAAAGTCCCCACTAAAATGGAAAACATCTTAACGTTTTTGGATTTATTACCTACTCTTCACAACCCAATAGGTCCCCATAACGCTCGAGTGACTGCAAATTTAAATATAGCATATATTGCTCCCCTACCATGAGTATTAGCCGTTACATGTTGCAATGAATTGATTCCTTGGTGTTGCTTGGGACTAAATGATTTGCACAACAAACCTTTGAATTAGTGATCTTCTAACATGTTCTACTGTTTTACTAACATATTATCTGCTATTATAACCAAACAAAACCCTGTGAAGACTGTCACTCAACCCTTGTCTCAACTCACATAGAAACATAAATAATTCCCTTTTATTAATGTATCTGTCTTTACGGTTTTCGAAAACAGGATTACAATAAGTAAATAGTTTATCATCATTGTATTTAGTTTATCATAGTTTGTATTAAAAAGTTCATCATCATTGGCTCTAGAATCCCTGGTGGACCTCGGCCTGTTCGACAATCAGCTTCGATTCCTTCCTATCCGTCGCCTTGGTTTTCCAATTTCTTACTCTCAACAACCGTAACTCGTCTTCCACCTGGTCCTTAAATCGTACTCTGGGCCTACGTCTTTTCCTCACACCATCTAGTTATAAATCTGTTTTGGCGGCTCGATCTCGTTTATTCTCGTTAAATGAAGAACATTTTTTTCTTTAATTCTGGAGCATGTTGCGGATGGAATTACCCCATTCCCCCCTAGATCCGCCACTGTGCAGTAGTTTTCTAAAGATAAGGCGGAACTGCAGCTTTGCTGGTATTGGAGAACTGTGAAGCATTCATGAAAACATGATGATTATTTTCGCTCTAGCAGCACATTTTATATTGCACTTCTTTAGTTTTCTGAGGACTTTTCGAAGGTTTTCTGAAGACTAAAATACGATACATCTATTTTTGACCACGAATTCATATATGCAACACGCAAATATGCATGAAAAAAATGAGTCTCCCTTCTTCCAATAATAAATATTTTCGTTCACTTGATTGTGAATTAGTGCACTTAACGTAAACCGAGCACTCGAATCCAATAACTTCAGAAGGCTATAGCTCGAGAATAGTAGTTATACAGACCCAGGGCCTAGATTCCGTGCACTGTAGATATCTACATGTGGCTTTCTATTGATATTTGAATATCAAAATATTTGAATTTTTAGCTTTAATTGAATTATTTTCTAGTTTTGCTAGGTTATACTCTAATTGATAAACTAGAGCAAAACTAGAAAATAATTCAATTAAAGCTAAAAATTCATATATTTTGATAGTTAAATATCGATAGAAAGCGACATGTAGATATCTACAGTGCTCGGAATCTAGGCCCAGGTCCCCTGGACTTTTTAATCTACACATCGAGAAGTATTATGGACCAAACTTTCGTTAAATTTAGGTCCATGTCACCAGCCCCCCTTTTTTGATTTGAGAGTCGAAAAAAAGCTCACTCGTTTGTATTGCGTTAGTACTGGATTTTATCACTCTTCATTCGTTTGTACTGCCCCCACCCTTTTAAATCTGTCTGGAGGGGCTGGTGACATGCTATCCCCCATTTTTCGATCTGGGTGTCCGGGATGGGTATGTTCGTTTGTACTGCCTTAGTATCGGATTGTTCCGTCCTTATTTTGTTTGTACTGCCCCCACCCTTTTATATCTGTCTGGAGGGGCTGGTGACATAATATCCCCCCTTTTTGATCTGGGGGTCCGAGATGGGTATGTTCGTTTGTACTGCGTGAGTATCGCATTGTACCGCCCTTATTTTCTTTGTACCGCCGTTGTACCGTCTAGATTGGCCTGGGGGGGGGGGGCAGTGACATGCTACCCCTCTACTCTGCACTCTTTGCCATATAAACGTCGAAAATAGGCTATTTCGTTTGTACTGCGTTAGTACTGGATTGTACAACCCTTATTTGGTTTTTACTACCCCTACCCTTCTACATTTAAAACAGAGGAGGATTAATGCTAGGAGTAAGGACACAAAATCAGCCATACCTTACACATAGTAACACCGCGGATGTAAAATTTGGTAAGTTCGTCAAAAATGTAACGAATTACGTTTTGAAACTGAAAAACAGGCTTGCAAGCCACTCTCCACTCTCCACGGGGGATGAAAACTTACCCTCTCAGATGAATCTCTGAGTAGTTTTACATTACCAATTTAAAAAATTGTACCATGTATTTGTTGAACACAATTTTGGATCAGAAATCATATCCCGAAATGCAGTTTTCAACTTCGTTGTACAACTTCAACCCCTTTGTCATCCCACTGGGGGTAAAAACCACCTTGTAATAAGAGAATCTACAGGGTTCATTTCTACGACCCCCCAAAGTGGGGTAGGGGGTCGAGCATAGTATGAGCAATTTGTACACAAGTTGTGCTTCAGGGTCCCAGAATTTGTGCCGCCTTCCTTCACCCTGGACATTTAAGACATGTTCTAGTTCTTAAGACAAGGCTAGCGAAAAGTTCGAAAAAGGCTAATTGTGCTAAAAAGCGACTCTCTTTGGACTATGTTTCTCTCTGACTTTAATTTTCGATCCTCTTTTCATTTTTCTTCTTAAAAGTTGGTTCTTTGAACTTTTGGTGAGGTGGTGAGATGGAGATGAAGAGATGGAAATGGAGTGATGGAAACGTGGAGTGATGAAAATGTGCAGATGGATAATGGGGAAGTGGTGAGATGGAGATGGAGTGACGGAACTATGTAGTGATGGGAAAGTGGAGATGGATGAATGGAAAGATGGATCACTCCATCTCCATCTCTCCACTTTCCCATCATACATCTCTTCATCTTTCCTTCACCCCATCTCTACCTCTCCCTCACTCCATCTCCATCCCTCCATGTCCACCTCTCCACCTCCCCATCATCTCAACATTTCCATCTCTCCATCTCCATCAATCCATCTCTTCATCACTCCATCTCCATCAATATCTCTCCATCACTCCATCTCCATCTCATCATCTTTCCTTCACTCCATCTCTATATATCCATTACTCTATCTCCATCTCTCCATCTCACCATCTCTCCATTACTTCATATCGATCTCCCCATCTTTCCTTCACTCCATCTCCACTTTTCCATTCGGTCTATATTGTAATATAGGCAATAGGATTACAACATGACATAAATACGTAAATAATTATTTTTAAATATTTTTATTTAATATTTTAGCGGTTTCCGCCAAAATAAACAGTACCGAAATTAAGAGGGCTGTGAAATTACGCATGCAAGTTACATTTGTCATATTTGGTATACTTGTCATTATTTGTCAATTTGACATTACGTTGGGCAAACATACATTGGGCAAACACATCAATATCTACATAGAAGGATTGTTGCACACAAACATAGTGTACAAACCAACAAAATAAACACCACAGCCTTAGCCAAACATTCTGTAGAAAATAACCATAGTTTTGATTTTGAAAATGTACAGATTCTGGAAAAAGAGCAAAATTATAACAAAAGATATATAATGGAGATGATTCATATAAAGAAAGACCAAAATTCTATCAATAATAAAACTGATATTAAAGATCTCTTTAATATATATCACAATTTGATAAATTGAGTGTGGTTGTAAACACACCATTGGTAAACACTTTAAATACGGCATTTCTTATATATTTTTTTCTTTAAGTGCTACCTCTGATAGCAACTGCACAGAATTGCAGTTGTACCATTATATAAATTTTGTTTAGCCAGGATATATGCCAACGTCCTAAGCTTCTTCTGCCCAGTATCTTTTCCTATATAATGATCAACATAAACACATCTCATTTCTCATAACATGATTCCAAATAATGTAAATTTCTTAATTTAATTGTATTTAATATCTCATTTTTCTTTATTTCATTTCGGTTACAAAACGTTCACATTCATTTTCAAGAGCTAAAAAGTAACTGATAAAGTGGAAACAAAGATCATATAAAAATATAACTCACAAGATAAATCTAGATTGGTTATTAAAACTTGCTAACATTAAATAAGAGGAAAACTATTAATATCCATAAAATTAATTCTTCCCAGACTGCATAATGTAAATTAATGGCCAAAAGATTTAAATTTTTGAATTGAATTTTGAATTTGAATGATCGGTAGATTGGAAAAAAATTTTAATACAAAAAATCAAAGTCAATGTCAGTGAAAAAATCAGCCTATATCGACAAGTAGCTAAAAGTAATTTATTTAAATATAACGTGATGATTTATTAAAAAAAAGAAGAAATAAATAAGTAGAAAAAAAAAAAGATATTTTAGTAGTGAAAAAAAAATGACATATTTATGGTGCTATGAATATTATTTAAAATTATAAGGAAATGATGTAATTATAAATTTTACTTAAATTTTTAATTTCTGATCTTTTATTTAAACTATGATCACTTCTGCTAATAGATACCATTTCCAAAAAAGTCCTTTTGAATTTATTACCTTCATTGCGCAAAATTTTTATGTTGTCAAAATCCATGATATGATCTTTGTCAATCACATGCTCTGCCAAAGCACAAGACGGTTTTTTGATTCGGCAATCACTTTTGTGGGAAATTACGCGATTAGATAAATTCCTCCCAGTCTCACCAATATATACAGCTTCACACTGAGTGCAACTAATGCCGTATACTACATTAGCTTTCTCTAATTTTTCTATAGGATATTTTGTCTTAGAATGCAGAGATGTAATGGTTTTGATGTTTTTTGTTGTTATTTTTATATTGTGTTAATATTAACAATGTATGTGTTAATGATGGTATGTAGGGGAGTGTATGATAATAGATTTGATTAACAGAAGCAGCGTTTTGAGATCTCACAACAGATGGTGTCAGATTATTAAAATTGTTAGAAAAAAGCATCCTGTGTAGCATGTGTGGAGGATAAGAGTTCTCAATCAAAATATTTTTTAATACTGAAAGATCAGATTGTAAGTAATCTGGATGGGATTGCCTCGTGACACGTTTTTTAAACCTGTTATAAGGTTCATTTTCATTTTGTTGGGATGATGTGAGTAATAACTTATAAACCTATTACCGCACATGGGTTTTCTGAACCATCTGGTTTTTAAAACATTAGGTAGTTGTTGTTCTAATAATTCTCATGTCTAGAAATGGTAGAGAATTGTCCACCTCTTCCTCAACTGTGAATTGTATGTGCTGATTATGGCTGTTAAAAATGTTGATGGTTTCATAAATTTTATCTTTAGGAAGTGCTAAAACCAAATCATCCACATACCTCTTTATGAAAGAAATAAAAAAATTGCAATTGTTAACACAATCATTAATGACATCATCCATGACATAGCTACTCAGAATGGGTGAAAGTCTAGAACCCATAGGGCTACCAAAAATTTGTTTATAGAAAACACCATTAAAAATGAAAATATTTGACTCAAAGACAAAGTTGATGAGTGTTTTGAAATGTAATAAGTCAATAGTGGTGTGTTGTGAAATCTCATTCCAATGCTTTTCTATACTACTTATGATTAAGTTTAAAGGTAAATTGGTGAAAAGAGACGTTACATCAAAACTAACTAACATGTAGTCAGGTGGTAATTGAAAATTATTGATAAAAGAGCTGAAGTTAAATGAATATTTAATGTGCATGTTGTTATTAACATTATAAGAATTAGTTAAGATGTCAGTGAGGAGCTGTGCTACTGGTCCATTGGGAGTGTCTATCGATGATACAATCGGTCTCATAGATAAAGTCGGTTTGTGTATTTTAGGTAGAGCATAGAAACGTGGAGCAATAGAATTGTATATTTTAAGTTCCTTTGCTTTTTTGTTATCTATAAACTTCTTTTTGTGCAATTCAGATATTAAACTATTAGCTTTCTGTTGCAGTGTACAAACAGGACTTCTTCTAAGTTTAGTGTAATACTAAGTATCATTTAAAAGTTCTCCAGTTTTTTGGAGGTAATCCTCTTTCCACATCGCAACAGTTACGTTACCTTTATCGCTTTTGACAATATAAATCTCAGGATGGTTCTTAAGAAATTGTTTGGTTTGTATATAATATTTATTTAAAAAATGATCTGTTACTTCTTTATGTAAGAAGTTGGTAATAACATTTGTGCATTCAGATCTTACAATATCCTTTTGACAATTACTGAGTGGTCTGATCATTGACTGAATATCCGCAAGTAAATGTGGAACTCTAATATCTGATTTAGAAGGACATAATGAAAACTTAGGTCCCAGTTCTAAAAGTTTTTTTACTTCAAAAGGAAACTCAATAGAAGTTAAATTCTTAAACCATTTTTCTTGAAATTGTATCTTGTCAAAAGCTTCAATTTTCAAGTTGTTAAATTTATTAATTTGTGTTCTTTTAATCTGATGAAAATGTGTGTTATATCTGATTCTCTGTCTACGATTAAATTCATTGAAGGTATGAAAATTCAAAACATTATAAGCTTTAGAACGCAATTCATTTAGTTGTTTTTCAAAATAGTAAATATCAGTAAAAGTGATTTTAATTTCCATATTAATAATATTCTTTGAAAATCTGTTACATAATCTTTGGGAATCATGGTGAATATTCCCAGTACGATGATGTAGGACAGAATTGACATTAACAAGGCTATCTGTAACATGTCTAGGGAAACATCCATTGGATTTACATTTAAGCAAAAAATTCCTCTGATTGTGTAAAGCAGCAAGTTTGATGGTAATTCTGGTCCACTCTTTCAGAACTGTGACTGTGGATTGCCCATAATCGTTTCGGATGTCATCGAAAAAACCCATATTCTTATACTAAATGTAAAGAAAAAAGTACTTTGTTGGCTTGTTTATAAAAAACACTTTTCGAGTTTCGGTGGGTTGGAGTCAATAAAAAGGGGCTGTTCGAATACTATTTTTTATTACTCGAGCTTTCGAATGTGTTTACATTCATTTTCACGAGCTAAAAAGTAACTGATAAAGTGGAAACAAAGATCATGTAAAAATATAACTCACCAGATAAATCTAGATTGGTTATTAAAACTTGCTAACATTAAATAAGAGGAAAACTATTAATATCCATAAAATGAATTCTTCCCAGACTACATAATATAAATTAATGGCCAAAAGATTTAAATTTTTGAATTGAATTTTGAATTTGAATGATCGGTAGATTGGAAAAAAATTTTAATACAAAAAATCAAAGTCAATGTCAGTGAAAAAATCAGCCTACATCGACAAGTAGCTAAAAGTAATTTATTTAAATATAACGTGATGATTTATTAAAAAAAAGAAGAAATAAATAAGTAGAAAAAAAATATATTTTAGTAGTTTACAGAAGTACAAAAAAAAAATATAAGGATGTGAAAAAAATGACATATTTATGGTGCTATGAATATTATTTAAAATTATAAGGAAATGATGTAATTATAAATTTTACTTAAATTTTTAATTTCTGATCTTTTATTTAAACTATGATCACTTCTGCTAATAGATACCATTTCCAAAAAAGTCCTTTTGAATTTATTACCTTCATTGCACAAAATTTTTATGTTGTCAAAATCCATGATATGATCTTTGTCAATCACATGCTCTGCCAAAGCACAAGACGGTTTTTTGATTCGGCAATCACTTTTGTGGGAAATTACGCGATTAGATAAATTCCTCCCAGTCTCACCAATATATACAGCTTCACACTGAGTGCAACTAATGCCGTATACTACATTAGTTTTCTCTAATTTTTCTATAGGATATTTTGTCTTAGAATGCAGAGATGTAATGGTTTTGATGTTTTTTGTTGTTATTTTTATATTGTCAATAACCTTTAAAAATTTTATTAACTTAGGTGTTAATAATGGTATGTAGAGGAGTGAATGATAATAGATTTGATTAACAGAAGCAGCGTTTTGAGATCTCACAACAGATGGTGTCAGATTATTAAAATTGTTAGAAAAAAGCATCCTGTGTAGCATGTGTGGAGGATAAGAGTTCTCAATCAAAATATTTTTTAATACTAAAAGATCAGATTGTAGGTAATCTGGATGGGATAGCCTCGTGACACGTTTTTTTAAACCTGTTATAAGGTTCATTTTCATTTTGTTGGGATGATGTGAGTAATAACTTATAAACCTATTACCGCACATGGGTTTTCTGAACCATCTGGTTTTTAAAACATTAGGTAGTTGTTGTTCTAATAATTCTCATGTCTAGAAATGGTAGAGAATTGTCCACCTCTTCCTCAACTGTGAATTGTATGTGCTGATTATGGCTGTTAAAAATGTTGATGGTTTCATAAATTTTATCTTTAGGAAGTGCTAAAACCAAATCATCCACATACCTCTTTACGAAAGGAATAAAAAAATTGCAATTGTTAACACAATCATTAATGACATCATCCATGACATAGCTACTCAGAATGGGTGAAAGTCTAGAACCCATAGGGCTACCAAAAATTTGTTTATAGAAAACACCATTAAAAATGAAAATATTTTGAGTCAAATAGTTGATGAGTGTTTTGAAATGTAATAAGTCAATAGTGGTGTGTTGTGAAATCTCATTCCAATGCTTTTCTATACTACTTATGATTAAGTTTAAAGGTAAATTGGTGAAAAGAGACGTTACATCAAAACTAACTAACATGTAGTCAGGTGGTAATTGAAAATTATTGATAAAAGAGCAGTTAAATGAAACTTTAATGTGCGTGTTGTTATTAATATTATAAGAATTAGTTAAGATGTCAGTGAGGAGCTGTGCTACTGGTCCATTGGGAGTGTCTATCGATGATACAATCGGTCTCATAGATAAAGTCGGTTTGTGTATTTTAGGTAGAGCATAGAAACATGGAGCAATAGAATTGTATATTTTAAGTTTCTTTGCTTTTTTGTTATCTATAAACTTCTTTTTGTGCAATTCAGATATTAAACTATTAGCTTTCTGTTGCAGTGTACAAACAGGAGACTTCTCCTAAGTTTAGTGCAATACTTAGTATCATTTAAAAGTTCTCCAGTTTTTTGGAGGTGATCCTCTTTCCACATCGCAACAGTTACGTTACCTTTATCGCTTTTGACAATATAAATCTCAGGATGGTTCTTAAGAAATTGTTTGGTTTGTATATAATATTTATTTAAAAAATGATCTGTTACTTCTTTATATAAGAAGTTGGTAATAACATTTGTGCATTTAGATCTTACAATATCCTTTTGACAATTATTGAGTGGTCTGATCATTGACTCAATATCAGCAAGTAAATGTGGAACTCTAATATCTGATTTAGAAGGACATAATGAAAACTTAGGTCCCAGTGCTAAAAGTTTTTTTACTTCAAAAGGAAACTCAATAGAAGTTAAATTCTTAAACCATTTTTCTTGAAATTGTATCTTGTCAAAAGCTTCAATTTTCAAGTTGTTAAATTTATTAATTTGTGTTCTTTTAATCTGATGAAAATGTGTGTTATATCTGATTCTCTGTCTACGATTCAATTCATTGATGGTATGAAAATTCAAAACATTATGAGCTTTAGAACGCAATTCATTTAGTTGTTTTTCAAAATAGTAAATATCAGTAAAAGTGATTTTAATTTCCATATTAATAATATTTCTTATTTCCATATTAATAATATTTCTTATTTCCATATTAATAATGTTTCTTTGAAGATCTGTTACATAATCTTTGGAAATCATGCTGAATATTATCATATCATGTTATGTTACATCATCATTTGGGAATGTTATCTAAGAATTTTATTAATATAACACCATCTGTTGTGAGATCTGAAAACGCTGCTTCTGTTAATCAAATCTATTATCATTCACTCCCTTACATACCATCATTAACACCTAAGTTAATAAAAATCTTAAAGGTTATTGACAATATAAAAATAACAACAAAAAACATCAAAACCATTACATCTCTGCATTCTAAGACAAAATATCCTATAGAAAAATTAGAGAAAACTAATGTAGTATACGGCATTAGTTGCACTCAGTGTGAGGCTGTATATATTGCTGAGACTGGGAGGAATTTATCTAATCGGGTAATTTCCCACAAAAGTGATTGCCGAATCAAAAAACCGTCTTGTGCTTTGGCAGAGCATGTGATTTTGTGCAATGAAGGTAATAAATTCAAAAGGACTCTTTTGGAAATGGTATCTATTAGCAGAAGTGATCATAGTTTAAATAAAAGATTATAAATTCAAAATTTAATTAAAATTTATAATTACATCATTTCCTTATAATTTTAAATAATATTTATAGCACCATAAATATGTCACTTTTTTTTCACATCCTTATTTACATTTTTTTTGTACTTCTGTAAACTACTAAAATATCTTTTTTTTTCTACTTATTATCTACTTCTTCTTTTTTTTAAATAAATCATCACGTTATAATATATTTAAATAAATTACTTTTAGCTACTTGTCGATGTAGGCTGATTTTTTCACTGACAATGACTTTGATTTTTTGTATTAAAAATTTTTTCCAATCTACCGCTCATTCAAATTCAAAATTCAGTTCAAAAATTTAAATCTTTTGGTCATTAATTTATATTATGCAGTCTGGGAAGAATTCATTTTATGGATATTAATAGTTTTCCTCTTATTTAATGTTAGCAAGTTTTAATAACCAATCTAGATTTATCTGGTGAGTTATATTTTTACATGATCTTTGTTTCCACTTTATCAGTTACTTTTTAGCTCTTGAAAATGAATGTAAACACATTCGAAAGCTCGAGTAATAAAAAATAGTATTCTAACAAAACTTTTATTGACTCCAACCCACCGAAACTCGAAAAGTGTTTTTTATACATAAGTCAACGAAGTACTTTTTTTCTTTACATTTACATATATATATATATATATATATATATATATATATATATATATATATATATATATATATGAAAAAACAAAAGATGTAGATCTTTGAAACACACTCAGTGATCAAAAGATCCATATATATATATATATATATATATATATATATATATATATATATATATATATATATATATATATATATATAAGATTATGGTATTCTTGACTGTATATTCAAATATCAAGCAGTGATTCTTGAGGATGCAGTCTATTTTGGCCCACAAGACAAAGAAAACTCTTTGACTTACTGTCAAGCTTTCGAATTTATTTTAATTCTTTTTCAAGACATCTGTTGACAAAAATATACAATTATAAAAATTATGTAGGTACTTACAATTTTCTTAATTACTTACTAGTCATGAGATTACATTGAAAAAATTTGAAACTTTACTAAAAGGACAATTATGCACATAGGTATGAAAAATTATTTTTAAAAACTTCAGTTATGTTGTCATGTTTGAAATATGTCATGAAATATGTAAAGTGTATACATTTTATATAGGAGGAAAGTAAAACTAGTAACAACATATTTTTTATTTTTTTATTAGATTTTATTAGATTGATCTATGAAAAAAAAAATTAATAACATCAAACCCAATTAGTCCAGTCATTTTTTAAAGCATGTTGGATTTTAATGTTGGATTATATGATAGAAAATCAGATTATGATGTACTAATTTTTTTTTTTTTTTTTTTGTTGATATGCTAATATGTAACAATAAATGTTACTTAATTTGTCTATATCTGATTTTCTATTTATACATTTTTTATTTTTCTGTATATGTGTCATTTCTATAAATAACCTTTTCTGTTCATTTTTTACCCTCTGTAGGATTGACGCTTGTGAAAAATTAAATGTATGATTTAAATTAATCGAGTGGTCGGCTAACGCACAAGCTTGTGATTTATTTGTGTTAATATCACTTCTGTGAGATATTATTCTACTGTGCAATGTACGAGAAGTTTCTCCTATATAAACTTTATCACAGTCTGAGCAAGGAATTTGATAAACAACTTTTGAACTTTCTTTGGTCGTTAGAGGATCCTTAGTTTTAGTGTATAAATTTGCTATAGTTTTAACATTTCTAGTAGCAATTTGTATGTTTTCTAATCCTTTAAATAATTTTAGAAGTTTTGGTGTTAAGAATGGAATATAAGGTAAAGATCCAAATGTTTGTGATGTTGCTGGTACTAAGGTGTCAACTGGAGGGTTATTGTTTTTGACGATCTTATTGAAGATTGTTTAAAAATAATACCTTTTCATATTCCGTTTGTTAAACGTTTTGTAGATGATTTAATCCTAGCAGTACCTAATGACAAAATGAATGAGGTTTTAAATATTTTTAACAACCAATGTAACCAATTACAGTTCACTGCTGAAAGAGAACAAAATAACAGTCTCCCTTTTCTGGATATGATAGTCCATCGCACTGAAGATAATAGTCTCAAAACAGAATGGTATCGAAAACCGATTTCTAGCAATAGATTCATAAATTATTATTCAGAACATCCTACAAGAATGAAAATAAACTTAATTTTGGGACTAAAAAGTAGAGTAATAAAAATATCTCATCCAACATATAGAGAACAGAGTTTGAAGAGACTAAAAACCATATTAATGGAAAACTCTTATCCGGTAGGCCTACTTAATAAATTAATTTTTAGTACTGCAACCTCTCCACCTTCCATCACGGCAAGCCAAGAAATAAATAATAGCCAAAACAATAACCCTCCAGTTGACACCTTAGTACCAGCAACATCACAAACATTTGGATCTTTACCTTATATTCCATTCTTAACACCAAAACTTCTAAAATTATTTAAAGGATTAGAAAACATACAAATTGCTACTAGAAATGTTAAAACTATAGCAAATTTATACACTAAAACTAAGGATCCTCTAACGACCAAAGAAAGTTCAAAAGTTGTTTATCAAATTCCTTGCTCAGACTGTGATAAAGTTTATATAGGAGAAACTTCTCGTACATTGCACAGTAGAATAATATCTCACAGAAGTGATATTAACACAAATAAATCACAAGCTTGTGCGTTAGCCGACCACTCGATTAATTTAAATCATACATTTAATTTTTCACAAGCGTCAATCCTACAGAGGGTAAAAAATGAACAGAAAAGGTTATTTATAGAAATGACACATATACAGAAAAATAAAAAATGTATAAATAGAAAATCAGATATAGACAAATTAAGTAACATTTATTGTTACATATTAGCATATCAACAAAAAAAAAATTAGTACATCATAATCTGATTTTCTTTAAAATCCAACATGCTTTAAAAAATGACTGGACTAATTGGGTTTGATGTTATTAATTTTTTTTTCATAGATCAATCTAATAAAATCTAATAAAAAAATAAAAAATATGTTGTTACTAGTTTTACTTTCCTCCTATATAAAATGTATACACTTTACATATTTCAAGACATATTTCAAACATGACAACATAACTGAAGTTTTTAAAAATAATTTTTCATACCTATGTGCATAATTGTCCTTTTAGTAAAGTTTCAAATTTTTTCAATGTAATCTCATGACTAGTAAGTAATTAAGAAAATTGTAAGTACCTACATAATTTTTATAATTGTATATTTTTGTCAACAGATGTCTTGAAAAAGAATTAAAATAAATTCGAAAGCTTGACAGTAAGTCAAAGAGTTTTCTTTGTCTTGTGGGCCAAAATAGACTGCATCCTCAAGAATCACTGCTTGATATATATATATATATATATATATATATATATATATATATATATATATATATATATATATATATATGAAAAATAGATAATTGCATTTCAGTTAGATTCGAACCCCACCGGTGCCCCGACTAGTTTCGACTCATGTCAAGTCGTCATCAGGAGACACTAGGTAGGTGTTCGAAGCTAACTGATTTGCCGCTATTCCTTGGTGAATTTATAAACTAAATCCACCAGAGTATACTTAGTACGACCTCTATATGTGAAAAGAGAAAATAATTATTCTCTTGGTAGCCCGGCGAATAGCAAAATCAAGCTTTATAACAATAAAGCTATGAAAGGCGATGTACCGGAATCCTTTTTCCGACAATACATCATGCAAACACCGTTTGGGCTAACCAATTCGTCTCTTACTGGAGAATACAGTAAAATGAAAAATAGATAATTGCATTTCAGTTAGATTCGAACCCCACCGGTGCCCCGACTAGTTTCGACTCATGTCAAGTCGTCATCAGGAGACACTAGGTAGGTGTTCGAAGCTAACTGATTTGCCGCTATTCCTTGGTGAATTTATAAACTAAATCCACCAGAGTATACTTAGTACGACCTCTATATGTGAAAAGAGAAAATAATTATTCTCTGAGAATAATTATACCAAGAGAATAATTATTTTCTCTTTTCACATATAGAGGTCGTACTAAGTATACTCTGGTGGATTTAGTTTATAAATTCACCAAGGAATAGCGGCAAATCAGTTAGCTTCGAACACCTACCTAGTGTCTCCTGATGACGACTTGACATGAGTCGAAACTAGTCGGGGCACCGGTGGGGTGTAACAAAAATAAGAAAACTTCTGTTGGAGTGAAAGTGAAAAGAAAGATATACTCCAACAGAAGTAAGGAAAAAATAAATAAATAACTAATGGGACATAGATGTAGAGAGATGGGCTGTAAAGAAAAGGGTGAAGTGACTTCTACGTTGAGAAGCCGCAATAGGAAAAATAAAAAAAAATACTACTAAAGTGCAGTAGTACTGAAGAAAGGGGGATTAGAAGGGATAGAAGTAGACGTGAGAAGAGACAGAGGCAAACTGAATAGAGTTGGCTAGCAAGAGAGGCAAGAAAACCACTTGACACTCAAGGATGGATACGGCTCGTTTGCATGCCTGTCGAAGAACAGTAGCTCTATATAGATAGTAATGATGACTAAAAGGTGAAATAATAAAATAAGAATAATGTACTGAAACTGAATGAAGATGGATAATTGCTAAAGACGAACAAAATAAATAAAACTAACTAATCATGGGCGCCATGAAAATGATCTTCGATCATTTTCCCAGGTATCTTACACTGTTGTCAGATAGTAAATATATTAAATCTGTAATAATGAACATAAAGGAGTAACAAAATAATTGATATACAAAATAAATAAATATTTATTAAAAATAACTGCTAGATCTTTGACAATCTCTGAGTTACATAAAGTGCATATCATGTGACTCTAAAATGACATAAGTTATACAAAAGTTATATCTAAGATAACAACAATAATGTTATCTGTTACAAAATTACAGGTATAAGTACCTCTCACTAACATATAGGGTACAAAATTACATAAGTCTTCTACCAAATGGTTATAGTACGCCCGCTACGTACAACTAAATGAAACTGACAAAGATGAAAATACTACAAATAAATAGGCCCGAGCCTCACTAAGGGAAAATACAATAATGAATAAATAAAGTTAAATATACAATTGACTAAAGTAGAAATGAAGTTGAGATAAATACCGACGATGACCTAAATTAACCGAACAAACGGAAGAAAGCAAATAACAGTAAAATATTTGGGAAACAAGCTAGTAATATTAAAAAATAAATTTACCCGAATTACATAAACCAATATCAAAGCACTAATAAAGTATTAAAAACCTAATTTTCTCTAGGCTTATTCCTGTGCACAAGAAGTTACCGTAGATACAAAGTTTGGGAACCAAATAATCTAATATACAAATATGTAAAAAAAAAAACCCAGAGGTAACCTAAATCTGAAAAAAAAACATAGTGTATTTAACAGATAGTCTGAAATATAAAAAAGCCAATAGTTACTAAAACACCTCACTAAATGTTCCCAAACGAGGTTGCGGTTGCATCCTAGAAAATGATGCACCAGGATGGAGCGACCCCATGACTCCTGTAGGCCCAGGTGCCAAGACGAAAATTGAGCTGGAACGCTCCCATAGCTTGCTCCCAAATAGACATACTCCCAATGGTGACTTGGCCGTGGCTGCAGTGGTTTCCCTAGGTGGTCAAAGGGCTACGGTTTCATGTTAGGGTTTCTTCCAAATGGCTAAAAACATTCCCAGTTTTATTTCCCATTTTAAACATGAGCAAAAAGTAAAGGGAAGAAGAAATACTTTTTAGAAGCAATAGTATAGAAAAACCGGCCATTAAAAATGGAACAAAAAACCAATTTCAGGTAACCTTGAACTATTTTAAGTGTGAAGACATGAATAAATGACACTGAAATGATTTATTTGAGGAAATATCTGTAAAAATATATTGAATTTATAAAATATTGGATGTTCAATAAATTTAAAACCTACAGAGAAATGGTAATTATTTCCAATATTAATTTGAGGACTTCAAAAATGTTTGGTTATGTAAAACCAAAAACCCCATTAATATAAAGATCGATATAAAGATAATATAAAGATCGAAATCATCTACACCCTTCCCTTAATAGATTGACTAAGAAAGTTTAACAATGGGACTAATATTTTAAATATTCCACAACAAAAAACACATGACAATGGCTAATTAAAAAATTATTACAAAAAAAATAAATCTCACCGAATGATTCCTATTAGGCTCCAACAGGAGTTGTCACACACATGTCTCCCTAACTCCAGACAACCCTTGCTGGTAACTTTTTACTTTAAAAACTGGATCGATGTTATAAAATAGGGTGTATAGAACTCATCCGCCATTTTATGGTACCAGTACCAAGTACCAAACCAACCCACTTAGCAGCCACAAACCAAGTGACGAACGAGAGACGTTTCTCCGCCAAGGTGAACGTCAAATTCTCTCAGAACACGAAATAATTATCGATAGGTGGAGTACGTTCCATCACCGAGGTATGACGTCACCTCAGTAATCCTATACGAGAAATTAGAGAATTTAAATGGGAGGTCAAGAGAAAATAATTATAAATATAATTAAAGCGCTAAAAATGATATTATAACGGGTGGACCGTTACAGGGGTTCCAATCTAACTGAAATGCAATTATCTATTTTTCATTTTACTGTATTCTCCAGTAAGAGACGAATTGGTTAGCCCAAACGGTGTTTGCATGATGTATTGTCGGAAAAAGGATTCCGTTACATCGCCTTTCATAGCTTTATTGTTATAAAGCTTGATTTTGCTATTCGCCGGGCTACCAAGAGAATAATTATTTTCTCTTTTCACATATATATACAAACTGAGGAAGCTATCTCTCATTTACCTTCTGAAGATGCTGAAATAGTTAGACAAGACGTCGCTAGAGTTCTTAGGAACTCAAAGCCCCCTACTCCAAATATTAGTCAATCTGAGAGAAAAGCCCTGAAAGAACTTCAAGCAAATCCAGATCTAGTCATTCTTCCTGCCGATAAAGGAAACGCCACTGTCATCCTAAACACTTCTTCTTACATCGATAAGCTCTCAAATCTCATTAACACCCCCGACTACAAGCCAATTTCTAAGAATCCCACAACCTATTTGGAAAAAACAACAAAAACCATCATCAATAAAACTTCTCTTCCTCTTGCCGTAAAACAAACTTTAATTCCTCGTGAAAAGTCTTCTAGAACACCTCGAATATATGGCCTACCCAAAATTCATAAACCCGATCTTCCTCTACGCCCCATTGTCAGTGCATACAACTGTCCGACACAACCTTTGGCAAAATATCTAGCCAAAACTCTACAACCTTTCGCCGAAAATGCCTCATCTTTCGTCAAAAATTCTTTTCATTTCATCGAACTTCTCAAACAATATCCTATCTCACCCTCAGACATTCTAGTAAGTTTCGACATCGTTTCACTTTTTACTAACATTCCTATAGATGACACCCTAAATATTCTGGAAACGAAACACAGTATCCAGCAAGACCACTTATCTCTCATTAAACATTGCATGTCCAACACTTATTTCATCTTCCAAAATCAATTCTACAGACAAATAAATGGTGCCCCAATGGGCTCACCACTCTCTCCAGTAATTGCTAATATCTTTATGGAAGATTTTGAGACCCGAGCACTATCCACATCTACGCTCAAACCCACATGTTGGCTACGATATGTTGACGATACATTCGTCATTTGGCCCCACGGCAGGGATGCTTTAGCGTCTTTTAAGACCCATCTGAATGGTATACATCCCAGTATCCAGTTCACGATGGAGATGGAGACTAACTCATCCTTACCGTTTCTCGACGTTCTTATTAAGAAGAACCAATCACAAGGTTTTCATCACTCTGTTTATCGAAAACCCACCCATACCAACCGCTACTTGCATGGCAACTCTCATCACCCACCTTCTCAAATTAATTCAGTCATTAATACTCTTGTCTCCAGATCAATCCGTCTTTCCGATGATGCAAGTAGATCTACTGAACTCTCTTCTTTAAAACAAGCCCTCATCCAAAACGGTTACCGCGAAAATCACATCGATAGGAGCATCCATAAACTTCAATCTCCCGCTCAATCACAACCCAAAGAGTCAGATCCTGATCATACGAAAGCTTTTCTTCCCTATATCAAAGGTGTTACTGACAAAATCGACAGAATTCTTAAACCACGAGGAATAAAAACAGTATTTACCCCCCAACAAAAACTTTCATCTCTTGTCCGATCCGTCAAAGACAACATTCCTAATGAACAACACGGAGTTTATGAAATTCCTTGTGCAGACTGCCCCCGATCTTACATAGGACAAACCAATCGTAGAATCCAAAATAGGATTTATGAACATTCTATATCTGTTCGCAATTCCGATTCAGTTTCAGCCCTAGGCCAACACCATCTTCATACAGGTCACAAAATTGACTTTGAAAACTCCAGAACCATAGCCCCCATCCGCTTCTATAAACAAAGGATTATCCGAGAAGCCATAGAAATCGAAAAACGGCCAAGTTGTCTCAATAAAAGAGATGACGGCATCCGTTTACCTTCGACTTGGAGACCCCTCCTAAAGAAAACATCGTCCGCTCCATCTACAAATACAATTCCAGCCGTCAAAAATCTTCGCGCCACTCCAAATAGTCTTCGCGCTAATTCCCACTCCGCCACGTCATCGACAGCCACGTCAGTCACATCAGTCCACGGTATAAATGACCGCCCCAGCGTCAGCAACAACAGTATTACAGTGAGTAGTGAAGTAGTGAGTAGTGAGTGTAGTGTCTGGAGCCTCAGGAGACTGAGACCCCGGAAGCCCTGAAGATGACGTCAGAGAGGACGTCGAAAGCTCGGCCTAGAAACCAACGACGCGGTTCAACCCGGAAGCCTGGTGAGTTTAATTTTAATATTAATTCTTTTGTTGATATTGATTTTAGCTTTAAGTTTCATATATATATATATATATATATATATATATATATATATATATATATATATATATATATATATATATATAGAACTGGATTCGAAATCCGATGTATTTATCGACCGTGCAAGTATATTCTATAACACTATAAAACAGTGTTGAAATTATCGGGAATTGCGGTCTGTGGCTTAGATTGAAACTACATTTAATTCTGTTGAATTCGATATTTCGATGAGTATTTATTAATTTTTCATCTTCATCAGGCAAAACATAGAAACGATATTTAACACCGACAGAAAGATCTCAACTATTCTACCAACACCAAAAACCAAAATATCGTTAGAAAGTCAAGGTGTATACGAGATTCCGTGTGGGGATTGTGGAAAGTCGTACATTGGACAGACAAACCGAAGAATCCATGTAAGACGAGAAGAACACCGAAATGCTATCGAAAGGGGAGAAACCACGTCATGCCTGGCTCAACATGTCGCAAACACAGGACATACAATGGGCAAGCAGCAGCAGCATCAGGATCAACTACATAAGTGACGGTATCGTGAGTAAGAATTTAGTTTACTTCAAGCAGCAGCGAGAAGCGGAACTACCTGACTTGACAATGGCAAGTGAGATCTTGCCGAAACGTCGTCAAAATAATGGTTTTTCTCAAAACCAAAATTATTCAACGCGGAGTCAAACCCGGAAAACAACAGAAAGCACATATAGCTCCCTCGGAAACTTCAAGTGTAACATAATTAACCTCTACGGGGAGGAAATTCTACCAGACATCAGAAGATACGAAAAACTACGATCGAAACGAAGGACGTTGTTATGCAACCTTACGTTTTTAGAACGCTGCCGTGACGAAAGCATTATACCGACTTGTATGAAGCTCGCTTTTCACAAAAACAACTATAAAACTAAAAACATCTTAAAAAGAGCAAGCCTGGCGCTTATTAGAGAGGCAATCCATGATACCAGACGAGACATCGACAAAATGAATGCAGAATCATTACAGCTGCATCTTAAACTAAGTAACACAATCCATCCAACATTATGGAATTTCTTTGAACAACTGACAAACTTTCGAGCAGAAACAGATGCGGATCTCACTAAGACCAAACAAATTAAAAAGTTTGAAAATTTGTTACTACAACAGCGGCCAAAAAAGAAAGAAAATCCACAAATAGAAACAAACAATTTAGTATATAACTTTTCAAATTTGACACTGGATGAAGCCACGAATAGTGTTCTTGCAAAAGGTTTCAATTTTGCTGTTGCGCCTACATACATTCCCGTAGAAAACATCATTACTGAGGTAGAGGCTACAATTACTAATCTCCCAGCAGAAACAGCCGAGATCATACGCCAAGACGTATCAAAAATATTAAGAACAGCTAAACCACCAAAAAGAAATTTAACACGGGAAGAGAAAGAAGCCTTACATAATTTAAAGAACAACAAAGAAATCATCGTGTTTCCAGCTGACAAAGGCAATGCTACGGTAGTGATGAATATTCAAGACTACGAAACAAAAATAAACGACATCTTAAATGATGCAACATATCAAAGCATCTCGTCAGACCCGACAACCTATCTAGAGAAAATAACAAAAGCCAAGATCAAAGCCTCAAATATCAATAAAGAACAACAGGTCCATCTCATACCTAGAGAGAAGTCATCTAGATGCCCAAAATTTTACGGCCTACCCAAGGTACACAAGGCAGGATTACCACTGCGACCAATTGTGAGCTCCATCAGATCTCCCTTACAACCGCTGGCGAAATTTCTGGCCCAACAGCTGCAACCATATGCGGAAGAAGCGGATTCTTACGTCAAGAACGCGAGCCACTTCATCGAGCGTATAAAAGATGTGACTCTTGAGCCGGGACATTTGCTAGTCAGCTTCGATGTAGTCGCACTTTTCACGAATGTTTCTATAGATGAATCACTGGACATCATAAGCAAAAAGTATCCAATATCACCGGATACACTAAACCTAACCAAACACTGTTTAAATAACACTTATTTCATCTATAAGGAACAAAGATATAAACAAGTTGAGGGAGCACCGATGGGTTCCCCACTGTCACCAGTGATAGCGAACTTGTTTATGAAGGAAATAGAACAGCGGGCAATAGAAACAGCTGAATACAAACCCAAACTGTGGCTTAGATACGTTGATGACACTTTTATCATCTGGACCCACGGAGAAGAAAAACTAAAGGCTTTTTTAGAACACATCAACAATATCCACCATAAAATTCAGTTTACCATGGAACTGGAAGAAAACGATCAAATTCCATTCTTAGATGTGTTAATAATAAAGAAACAAGACGGACACATAGGCCATACAGTGTATCGGAAACCGACACATACCGATAGATATCTAAATGCTGCTTCACACCACCATCCTGCACAATTGCATTCAGTCATCAAAACCTTGATTACAAGATCCGAAAGACTGACAGACCAATAACATCAAAATGAAGAAATGCATAACGTGAAAACAGCGTTAAGAAAAAACGGCTTCTCAACATACAACATCGAAAAAGCTCAAAATGCTCGAAGAAGAGATAAGGACCCTACAGAAGACAATAAACCGATCGGCAAAACCATTCTGCCATATTAGTGCAGTCACTGAAGGTTTTCACCTCCGATTTCGTTGAACCTCTATCGATTTTCATGAAAATTGGTGAGTAATTAGAGGATACCTCAAGGAACAAAGGTGACCTGATGCCAACTTGCGCTTTTACCCTGAAGGTGGATGCCACCCCTTCTCGGGGGTGAAAATTATTTTATTAAAAATAATAACATAAGTCGATATAGGGACAAATTATAAGCAAAATTTGTTATATAAAGTTATTAAAATAAATCAACACTTTTTGAGTTATTAAAGACCAAAGATTTTATTTTTTCGTAAACAAATGCATGTTTTAAATCGGTTTCTCACGTATAAATCAAAACCTATAAGCTTTTACAAAAAAGTTATTATTACTGAAATTGAAGATAATAAAAGCTGAATACATTTCTTACATAAAGAACTAAACTAATGTTAGTTCAAAGTGAGTTATTGGCAATTGAATGTGTATTTTTTTCGACGAGTACTCAAATCTAAGTATTCAAGCTTAAATAACGGGAAAACGATGCAATGTATAAAATATTCCTGCTAAACATTTGCCAAAGTACTTCGGAATACCTATCAAATGAGCTTGAGAACAAGGTAATAGCGTCAAAATTAGGCAAGTTATAATGAAAATAAAAGAACCGTTTCGAATTTTTTAGGAAAAAGTGAGAAATAAAACATACCCCATTTACACAAAAATTAAAATTTATAATAATCCTTACAAGTACTTCTTTATGTTAGCATAAGTAATGTTTTCGATAATTTTGACCGGTTTAGAATGCATATTTTTGAAAAAAAAGATATAATTTAAGAAAATCATCATTTTTTAAATTATTGTAATTCTCATATTCTTTTGATAATAACTCCAAAAATACTCAATATACGTAAAAAAATATACATAACCAAATTTTAGTTTTTTCTTTGCCAAATATTTTACCAGTTTTACTATTTCTATAGGGTAAAAAATAACCGAGATAGAAACGTTTAAATCTTAAATTTTGCTGTGGGCACCATGCAACCGGGGTCATTTAACCTTTTATTTTTAAAAAAACTAAGGGGTTTACAAGATTAGGTTCAACGTAATTAAATAGCACTTGGAATTAACTTTCAAACAGTTTTTAGATGAACCTGATATCGTAAATACGAACGGAGTTATAAAAAAAAAACAATAACATTTTTTGGAAAAATTTTTAAAAGATAAATTTTGAAAAAAATTTTGGAGCATAAATTTTAACGTTATCAACATGTTCGGGGGCTCATTTAATAGATATTTTTAAGTACTTTGACAAATGTTTAATAAGTTTATGTTATAAAATGCATCAATTTCCCGTTATTTCAGCTTGAATACTTAGAGTTTTTTACTCGCCGAAAAAAATATACATTCAATTACCTATAACTCACTTTTAGTTAACATTAAAAGGTTTTTGTAGTAAGGAGTTTATTTCATTTTTTATTAGCTTCAATTTTGAAAATTATAACTTTTTTGTAAAAACTTACACTTTTTGAGTTATTAATGAAAAATTGGTTAAAAACATGCATTTTTCTCAAGAAAAATTAAAATCTTTGATCTTTAATAACCCAAAAAGTTTTGATTTATTTTAATAACTTTATATAACAAATTTTCCTTAAAATTTGTCCCTCTATCGAATTATGGGGTTATTTTGGATAAAATAATGTTCACCCCCGAGAAGGGGTGGCATCCACCCCCAGGGTAAAAGCGCAAGTTGGCACCATGTCACCTTTGTTCCTTGTGATATCCTCTAACCACTCACCAATTTTCATGCAAATCGATGGAGGTTCAACGAAATCGGAGGTAATAGCTCATATCCACCTTCAGTGACTCCACTATATGTGAAGGGTACGACAGAGAAAATAGGGAGAGTGCTGAGAAAACACAACATAGAAACGATATTTAATACGGACAGAAAGATCTCAACTATTTTACCAACACCAAAGACCAAAATATCGTTAGAAAGTCAAGGTGTATACGAGATTCCGTGTGAGGATTGTGGAAAGTCGTCCATTGGACAGACCAACCGAAGAATCCAGGTAAGACGAGAAGAACACCGAAATGCTATCGAAAGGGGAGAAACCACGTCATCCCTGGCTCAACATGTCGCAAATACAGGACACACAATAAACCTGAACCAAACAACGATGTTAGCTAACATCGAAGTAAAAAGAAAACGGGAAATCAGAGAATCGATAGAAATTGAAAGAAATCCCAACGGCTTAAACCAAAGAGATGATGCGCAACGGCTTCCTACAACATGGAAAACGGTACTGAATAAAAAGACCAAAATAAATCAGGCCGCAACATCCACGCGTAACATCCTGCCGACGACTGCAACCTACACCGGACCACGGTACACAGAGAACCGGTATGTTCGCACGCATGGAAGGCGAACGCGTGACGTCATATGGAAACCTTAATTTTCATCCGGCAATGCTAAATGAAGCGGTAATATTGTTTGAATTTTAAAATTATGTACCTATCATTGCTTTTTAAATAAGAAATTGTATTCTATATTCTTTTTACTGTCATTTTCTCATGTGCATTTAATTTAAACATGAATTTCCGCTGAAAAATAAAGATTTTAGGTATCTGTTGTCCAATATACATTCACCATAGTATATTAAAAAAATAAAACAGAAATAATATAAACATTCACTTTACTACTAGGTCTGTAAAAATGTTTCACATAAAATTGTTACTACTTACTGTTATTCTAGATTGTTGAAAAATATTTGACTAAAAATAAAAACACAATTACTTGATGACTTTCAAATTTTATTTACAAAATAGAAAAATGTTTTAAGAACCAGGTTAGGAATCTAAAAATTTCAAGTGCGAACATTTTATTAGACTGTAATATACATTCATATACAGAGTGGGCCAAAGAAAACAGTCCACCTCGATATTTGGCAGTATTTATTAGATTTTTTCATACATTTGTCATTTCTCAACCCCCTCCCTTCTACTCCCCCACCCCTATTTTTAAATAGGGAATAGGGGTCGTGTGCTAGCTCATTTAAAAGGTTACTCGATTCTCTATTCCGTAATATAAACATAAACATAATTATTTATACAGGGTGTTAACAGAATACAGAAAAAAATATTTTAATGAAATTAATTGACACAAAAAGAAGAATGTATGTAATTTATTTAATTCAAAATACATTCTACTGCTGTCACAAAACAGAAAAAAATGTTTTTTGATAAATAAACATTGCTCTTCGCTTAATTTCAATATTCAAGCTGCCACCCATCTGCCTCTTGGTAGGTTGAATATTGAATTTAAGCGAAAAACAATATTCATTTATCAAATAAACATTTTTCTCTGTTCTCTGACACCCTGTATAAATAATTATGTCAATGTTAATATTACTGAATAAAGAATTTAATAACATTTCAAATGAGGTAGCACACGACCCGTATTCCCTATTTAAAAATAAGGGGTGGGGAAATGGAAGGGAGGGGGTTGACAAATGACAGATGTATGTACCGTAAAAATGTATGCCCCTTAGATTAAAAATAGACCTGTTTCTTCATTTCCTTACAATCTAATAAATACTGCCAAATATCGAGGTGGACTGTTTTCTTTGGCCCACTCTGTATAAAATGTTCGCACTTTAAATTTTTAGATTCCTAACCTGGTTTAACTTTAAATCAATTATGTATATTAATTTGCGGGAAAAGATTTATTAATAATATTAGAATTAGTATCTATAAATAAAATAATTTTTTAAAATTAGAAAATTTAGATATCTTTTGTCAAGTGATCTCTGGCAGTTTTTAAAACTTTTTTCTGTTAATATCCCTCATTCTAATATATGTTCGTGTTCTGCACATGCATAATATCACCTCAAATGGCATTATAGTCTCGGTTTTAATAAATTACTATAAAACTAATAGTTATATTACAGTAGTTTTAAAAATACACGGTTATGCTAATATAAACAACAATTTGTAACTAAAATAATATAGAATTACTTCAATCGTTAACAGCTTAATATTTTAAAACCGGCTCAATCTATTCACTTTCAACGCCACCACATTTACGAAATAATGCATCCAAGCAATAAGCAAATATCTGTTAGGTTCCCACGTGACGTGCTGTGCGGCCGAAACCAAATTTAGCGACGACAATCGGCATACCGGTTCTCTGTGTACCGTGCACCGGACCAATAACAAGAGCCCGAGTTCGCGCAGGGCAAGCAGCAGCAGCATCAGGATCAACTACCTAAGTGACGGTATCGTGAGTAAGAATTTAGTTTACTTCAAGCAGCAGCGAGAAGCGGAACTACCTGACTTGACAATGGCAAGTGAGATCTTGCCGAAACGTCGTCAAAATAATGGTTTTTCTCAAAACCAAAATTATTCAACGCGGAGTCAAACCCGGAAAACAACAGAAAGCACATATAGCTCCCGCGGAAACTTCAAGTGTAACATATATATACAGCGTGTCTACTTGAGTTGGAAACATATGGGAAACTTTTTTATTATTAATTTTACGAAAAAAAGTTATTCTTTATAAAAAGTTCTGCATGCTCTAAAACCTAAGATTCAATTATCAGATATCAAATTTTCTCAATATTATACGAGGTATGTCAAAAAATATGAATTTCGGCTAAGGGTAAAGTACCTTTATTTCTCTCAATATCGAAAATTCTTATGATAAAAAGTTGTTTGGAATTAAAAACTAAGATGAAATATGCAATTACATGCTTCTTATTGAAAAAAAAATATTTTTCTCAAATTTATGGATACCCAACATCGTTTTTAATTATTACAAATATCATAACTCGTTTATTATTCATTTTACGAAAAAAAGTTATTCTTCATAAAAAACTTTGCATGGTCTAAAATCTAAGACACAACCATGATATATCAACTTTTATTAATTTTATACGAGGTGTGTCAAAAAATATGAAATTCGCTCAATATTATAGCACCTTTATATTTCACAGTATTTCAATTAGAAGGATGTAATTGCATATTGACCATAGTTTTTAATTCTAAACAACTTTTTTAATAACCGTTTTCAATATTGTGAAAAATAAAGGTACTTTACTCTTGAGTGAAATTCATATTTTTTGACATAACTCGTATAAAATTAATAAAATGTCATATCTGTTGGTTGAATCTTCGGTCTTAGGACATACAGAGATTTTTATAAAGAATACCTTTTTTTCGTAAAAGTAATAATAAAAGAGTTATCGTATGTGTAATGAATAAAAACGAAGTTATTATCAATAAATTTGAGAAAAATTTGGAAAATATTTTTTTCCAATTAGAAGCATGTAATTACATATCTGAGCTTGGTTTTTATTTCCAAACAACTTTTCATAATAAGAATTTTCGATATTGAGAGAAATAAAGGTACTTTACCCTTAGCCGAAATTCATATTTTTTGACATACCTCGTATAATATTGAGAAAATTTGATATCTGATAATTGAATCTTAGGTTTTGGGGCATGCAGAACTTCTGATAAAGAATAACTTTTTTTCGTAAAATTAATAATAAAAAAGTTTCCCATATGTTTCCAACTCAAGTAGACACGCTGTATATATATATATATATATATATATATCAAACAAATGAAATAGAGAATGTGGAAAAATCCCCTTACGAACAATTCACACATCCACCATTTCAGGTTGGGAAATTGTTCGTAAGGGGATTTTTCCACATTCTCTATTTCATTTGTTTGATTTAGTTACGTTTGGTCGGTAAACCAATAACTTAGATCTTTTGATCACTGAGTGTGTTTCAAAGATTTACATCTTTTATATATATATATATATATATATATATATATATATATATATATATTTATATTTCAATATTCTTTTATATATTTATATTTCAATATATATATATATATATATATATATATATATATATATATATATATATATATATATATATATTGTTATATTTCTATTTGATATGAAAATTAAAATTTGATAATTATAGACAAAATTCAATTTAATATAAAATATTTTCAATTTTCTCAACCACGGGCATATAAATTTAGAACAACCTGTATACAACAAATTGTTATATTTAATTTTAAGAAGTGATTAAATAAGACTCAAGTGAAATCGATAATAGGTAATTATGTTTGTTCGCGGAAGGATCGATCATTAGCCGATGCTAAATAAGACTAAGTGGAAATAGAGAATAGGTCATTAAAATTTGTATATAGTAGAAAGTAATTTTAGAATGGGAATTAACTATTTTCTTTGAAATCCATTAAGCATATTTAGAAAGTTTAAAAATTGGTTTTGAGGAATACTGCGAATGAGAGTTGGTGGTGGAATTTTGATTTGTGAATCTGGAAGGGATATTGAGAAGTAGGGAAATGAATGACAAATAGAGGGCAGAATGTTTTGAGCTGTGGAGAAGTGAAGTCGAGTAGTAGACGGTAGTGTACGGAGAGTGAGAAAGCCGGTAGTTCCGTGAGTGTGGAGTATCTATCGTGGAACGAGAAGTAGGCCAGGTCGAGAGTAAAAGAACCTCCTTGAGCCAAGAGTGTCCCGGTAGCTGATAGCAGTTTCGAAAAAGGTAGAACACAGCATCACGACCGAAGCAGGAACGAGAGCTATTCGAGCTAGTTTTTCAAAGGAGTACATTACTGGAAGCCAGGACGAGGTTTGATCGCAGCCAAGGATAGAAGGAACGGGTTTTGTGTGAGGACATTTTCAGTTCACCAGGAAAAGGTCAGTCTCATTTGTTTGGACATGAATGTATGGGTTTTTCGTATTAAATTCCACATAAAAAATTGAATAACATAATCAATTATATCAGAAAAGCTTCATCAAACTTGAATAGAGTTGTTCCTAATAACTCCTAATAGTTAAATGTTAATAAAAACTTTCAATTGAAAACCAAAAGGAAATAAGATTCCCATTTGTAAATGTTATGTTTAAGAATAATAAGAAATAGCAAATATTAAGCATTGATTGCCTTTTAAATAAAATAAAAAATATTTTGATTATAATTGTAACCCATATGTGTATTTTTTTTACTTTTTTCTTTTCTATCCCGATTAGGAACCATTAAGAAATATTTAGAAGCCACGAAAGTAAGTAATTAATTTATAATTCGCCCTGAGATTGAAAACATATTGATATGTGATCTGGTTAATTAATTAGATTAGTATTAATACATTGATTAAATTAAGTGACATATAAGAATATTATCTCATATCAAAAATCAAGATCGCAACAACTGTCGTCCAACGTGGAAAGCATTTTGAAAGTATTTTTAGTGGCAAATTTGAAGGATAGAAAGAGTAAAGCCGGTATTTGAAAATTTATATGCCTGTGGTAAAAAGTGAGATACTTACATTTGATAACATAAAATTTTAGATCTCTTTAGGTACAAATTTTACATAACTGATTTAATATTTATTTTACGATATTTACATTTGATATATTTATTGACAATTTATAATATTTGGGTGAGAAAAAGTCGTTTTGGTAACATACTAGTAAAATTTCATATTTGGCGGGGACAGTACTTCTTGAAAACAAATGTCTGTGACAAGAAGCCAAAGCAAAGACAATAAAAAACAAAAAGAACATTCAAATCAAGAGGAAAATTCAGACCAAGAAGATATTTTAGACACAACAATCATGGAAACAGGAAAAAAAGAATTGTCAGAATTAGAAAAGATATTACAACTTATGCAACTCCAGTCACAAAAAATGGATGAAGCAAAACGAACAATGGATAAAAATCAGGAAGAAACATCAAAGAAAATGGATGAATCACAAAAAAAAATGGATGAATCACAACAAAAAATGGATCAAAAAATGGATGAAACAAAAAGAATAATGCAAGAAAATCAGAAGGAAACAAAACAAGCCATAGAAGAGAACAACAAGAAAATGGAGGAACGCATAGAAAAGTATGAAATGAAAATTAAAGATCACATGCAAGAACAAGAAATGAGATTGAAGGATCACATGAAAGAACAAGAAATGAAAACTCAAAATAAAATAAAGGAGTTAACGAATGGCCAGAAAAAGGAACTAGAAAATTTGGAAAATAAGTTGGAAAATGCTATTCAAGTAGACAGAGAAGAAGTGGAAAAAAGAATCACAGAAATAGAAAAACAAGTCACCGAAAACAGGACGCAACAGAATGTCGGAGAAAGAAGAGAAATGGTTATACATAGCACAGATGACGTGAAGATAAGGTTTGGCGGGGATGTAAGAAGATTACACCCAGTGCCGTTCATAAATAGCCTGAAAAAGAAAATACAGCACATCGGAAATTTCGAAACAGCAAAAGAAACTATCAGAAACCATCTCAAATATGAAGCAAGCCTATGGTTCGATAGTAAAGAAGAAGAATTCAGCAATTGGCAACAATTTGAACAAAAATTTTTGAATTATTTCTGGGGAAAAGTCCAACAATTGGAAATTAACAAGGAATTGCAAAATGGGAAATACAATGATAGGATGGGGGTATCAGAAAGGACATATGCTTTACAAATTTACAATAATGCAAAGCATTTACGATATAATTACTCATCGGAACAATTAGTCGAACTGATTGCAAGACATTTCGAGGAAACGCTGGAAGACCATATCACATTGCAAAATTACAAAGACATAGATAGTTTATGCCAATTCCTACAAATAAGAGAATCACGTCTAAGAGAAAGAAAATCAAGAAGGTCGCGAGAAGATTACAGGCCCCGAGAAACACAAGATTACAGAGATAGAAATCAAAATAGGAGGGACTATACAAGACGAGATTTTAATCCCAGAAGGGAAAACGAAAATAGAGACAACGGAAGAGGAAATTATGAACAAAGAAATAGGCAATGGAATGAGGATAGAAATCGAGAATACCAGAATAGAAACACCACACGCTCAAATCAAGAAAACAGAAATAATGGTAGACAAAATGAACAGGGATATCGAGAAAACCGAAACAGATCCGACAGACCAAGAGAAAATAGAAGAGAAGTAAATAATACCCAGACAGATGAATATGACGGAGAGAGACATTATGACGAAAATATAAACAACGATGAGCAACCGGCGTCTTTTCACGACGGCGCTCACTAAAAACCAAAAATCAAACAGGAATCTTTTGTCACCCCAAGGAGTTTATTAAATTGGCAGGAAACAACGAAAAGAAAAATGGAGTTAATTTAAAATTTGTGGATGGATTTATCAACGAGAAACCAATTAAAATTATGATAGACACTGGATCTGAAATAACAATGGTCAACATCGCCACTGGGACAGGAAAATGGCGGAAATAGAAAGGTATCTAAATACAATTCCGAGCACAGTAACAAAAGAGACCCCAGAATACATCATGAAGGGTGTACTGCCGATAAGGCCATGGGAAGACCAAGAGCCAAAAGAATATCACCAGGTGATTGAAACCGTACAGAGAAGATTACGGCGAAGCAACGAAAAATATATCCAAAGACAGGAACAAAATAGAAAAAGAAGACCAGTGACTTTCCAAAAGGGTGAAAAAGTACTCGTGAGGGCATTACGAGTATCAAATCTTCCTGGGGGCATTTGCGCAAAGTTGATGCCTGTTTTCGAAGGCCCGTATATCGTGAATAATGAAAATGGGATAAATAGTTATGAGTTGAGGCACAGGAACTCGGAAAAGATCCGAGGAATTTATAATATTCACGATGTATACAAATATCACGAATAAAAGACAGAATTACATGAAGTAGATAGTAAGTTAGGATATAAGACGTAGATTAAAGTAAGGAAATATACAGGGAGTTGGTTTTGCCTCGAGAAAATTTATTTAAAAATGCAGATAAATTTTATCGAATACAAGGCGGGGATTTGTTATATTTCTATTTGATATGAAAATTAAAATTTGATAATTATAGACAAAATTCAATTTAATATAAAATATTTTCAATTTTCTCAACCACGGGCATATAAATTTAGAACAACCTGTATACAACAAATTGTTATATTTAATTTTAAGAAGTGATTAAATAAGACTCAAGTGAAATCGATAATAGGTAATTATGTTTGTTCGCGGAAGGATCGATCATTAGCCGATGCTAAATAAGACTAAGTGGAAATAGAGAATAGGTCATTAAAATTTGTATATAGTAGAAAGTAATTTTAGAATGGGAATTAACTATTTTCTTTGAAATCCATTAAGCATATTTAGAAAGTTTAAAAATTGGTTTTGAGGAATACTGCGAATGAGAGTTGGTGGTGGAATTTTGATTTGTGAATCTGGAAGGGATATTGAGAAGTAGGGAAATGAATGACAAATAGAGGGCAGAATGTTTTGAGCTGTGGAGAAGTGAAGTCGAGTAGTAGACGGTAGTGTACGGAGAGTGAGAAAGCCGGTAGTTCCGTGAGTGTGGAGTATCTATCGTGGAACGAGAAGTAGGCCAGGTCGAGAGTAAAAGAACCTCCTTGAGCCAAGAGTGTCCCGGTAGCTGATAGCAGTTTCGAAAAAGCAGGAACGAGAGCTATTCGAGCTAGTTTTTCAAAGGAGTACATTACTGGAAGCCAGGACGAGGTTTGATCGCAGCCAAGGATAGAAGGAACGGGTTTTGTGTGAGGACATTTTCAGTTCACCAGGAAAAGGTCAGTCTCATTTGTTTGGACATGAATGTATGGGTTTTTCGTATTAAATTCCACATAAAAAATTGAATAACATAATCAATTATATCAGAAAAGCTTCATCAAACTTGAATAGAGTTGTTCCTAATAACTCCTAATAGTTAAATGTTAATAAAAACTTTCAATTGAAAACCAAAAGGAAATAAGATTCCCATTTGTAAATGTTATGTTTAAGAATAATAAGAAATAGCAAATATTAAGCATTGATTGCCTTTTAAATAAAATAAAAAATATTTTGATTATAATTGTAACCCATATGTGTATTTTTTTTACTTTTTTCTTTTCTATCCCGATTAGGAACCATTAAGAAATATTTAGAAGCCACGAAAGTAAGTAATTAATTTATAATTCGCCCTGAGATTGAAAACATATTGATATGTGATCTGGTTAATTAATTAGATTAGTATTAATACATTGATTAAATTAAGTGACATATAAGAATATTATCTCATATCAAAAATCAAGATCGCAACAATATATATATATATATATATATATATATATATATATATATATATATATATACAGCGTGTCTACTTGAGTTGGAAACATATGGGAAACTTTTTTATTATTAATTTTACGAAAAAAAGTTATTCTTTATAAAAAGTTCTGCATGCCCCAAAACCTAAGATTCAATTATCAGATATCAAATTTTCTCAATATTATACGAGGTATGTCAAAAAATATGAATTTCGGCTAAGGGTAAAGTACCTTTATTTCTCTCAATATCGAAAATTCTTATGATAAAAAGTTGTTTGGAATTAAAAACTAAGATGAAATATGCAACTACATGCTTCTTATTGAAAAAAAAAATATTTTTCTCAAATTTATGGATACCTAACATCGTTTTTAATTATTACAAATATCATAACTCGTTTATTATTCATTTTACGAAAAAAAGTTATTCTTCATAAAAAACTTTGCATGGTCTGAAATCTAAGACACAACCATGATATATCAACTTTTATTAATTTTATACGAGGTGTGTCAAAAAATATGAAATTCGCTCAATATTATAGCACCTTTATATTTCACAGTATTTCAATTAGAAGGATGTAATTGCATATTGACACATAGTTTTTAATTCTAAACAACTTTTTTAATAACCGTTTTCAATATTGTGAAAAATAAAGGTACTTTACTCTTGAGTGAAATTCATATTTTTTGACATAGTTCGTATAAAATTAATAAAATGTCATATCTGTTGGTTGAATCTTCGGTCTTAGGACATACATAGATTTTTATAAAGAATACCTTTTGTTCGTAAAAGTAATAATAAAAGAGTTATCGTATGTGTAATGAATAAAAACGAAGTTAGTATCAATAAATTTGAGAAAAATTTGGAAAATATTTTTTTCCAATTAGAAGTATGTAATTACATATTTGAGCTTGGTTTTTATTTCCAAACAACTTTTCATAATAAGAATTTTCGATATTGAGAGAAATAAAGGTACTTTACCCTTAGCCGAAATTCATATTTTTTGACATACCTCGTATAATATTGAGAAAATTTGATATCTGATAATTGAATCTTAGGTTTTGGGGCATGCAGAACTTTTTATAAAGAATAACTTTTTTTCGTAAAATTAATAATAAAAAAGTTTCCCATATGTTTCCAACTCAAGTAGACACGCTGTATATATATATACATATATATAATATATATACATATATAATAACAAAACTATAATCTATATATACATATATATATATATATATATATATATATATATATATATATATATGAATTAAACGAAAATATTTCTCTGGTATACAGAAGAAATCTTTTCCGTAGCGGACGCGAAAATGTAAATTTCAAAGTCTTCATAAAAGACGATGAACGACAAAAGACACCTCTTTGTGTCACAGATTTGTCTATAAAGCCACGTTATTCGCTACACATTCGTCAATAACGGAGAAAAACCGTGATATGATAGGAAACGGCGATTGCATTTTATTTCACTTCGACCACCACCGATATTCTACACGACGTGTTTCGAGCTCATGTCAAGCTCTCGTCAGGAACATCTAGGTGGATGGTCGAGGTGTAACAAAATGCTTTTGGCCTTTCTGGTAATAATAAAATAACCAGACTTCAGTACACTTGGTACGACATCTATATGAATTAAACAAAAATATTTCTCTGGTATACAGAAGAAATCTTTTCCGTAGCGGACGCGAAAATGTAAATTTCAAAGTCTTCATAAAAGACGATGAACGACAAAAGACACCTCTTTGTGTCACAGATTTGTCTACAAAGCCACGTTATTCGCTACACATTCGTCAATAACGGAGAAAAACCGTGATATGAAAGGTCTTGTCGTTCATCGTCTTTTATGAAGACTTTGAAATTTACATTTTCGCGTCCGCTACGGAAAAGATTTCTTCTGTATACCAGAGAAATATTTTCGTTTAATTCATATAGATGTCGTACCAAGTGTACTGAAGTCTGGTTATTTTATTATTACCAGAATGGCCAAAAGCATTTTGTTACACCTCGACCATCCACCTAGATGTTCCTGACGAGAACTTGACATGAGCTCGAAACACGTCGTGTAGAATATCGGTGGTGGTCGAAGTGAAATAAAATGCAATCGCCGTTTCCTTTCATATCACGGTTTTTCTCCGTTATTGACGAATGTGTAGCGAATAACGTGGCTTTGTAGACAAATCTGTGACACAAATAGGTGTCTTTTGTCGTTCATCGTCTTTTATGAAGACTTTGAAATTTACATTTTCGCGTCCGCTACGGAAAAGATTTCTTCTGTATACCAGAGAAATATTTTCGTTTAATTCATATAGATGTCGTACCAAGTGTACTGAAGTCTGGTTATTTTATTATTACCAGAAAGGCCAAAAGCATTTTGTTACACCTCGACCATCCACCTAGATGTTCCTGATGAGAGCTTGACATGAGCTCGAAACACACGTCGTGTAGAATATCGGTGGTGGTCGAAGTGAAATAAAATGCAATCGCCGTTTCCTTTCATATATATATATATATATATATATTCCAGAGCCACCTATATTCCTAGGAATATAGGATACACCTATATTCCTAGATATATATATCTAAGCCACAGACCGCAATTCCCGATCATTTCAACACTGTTTTATAGTGATAGAATATACTTGCACGGTCGATAAATACATCGGATTTCGAATCCAGTTCTGTATATATATATATATATATATATATATATATATATATATATATATATATATATATATAGGGTGTTTCATTGGTAAAGTAACATACGTTAACTGTAGAAAGAGGATACTTAGGCGGTCTCAAAAATACCATACTTAATGGGTGTAATTAGTAACAAAGATACTGGGTGTTTTATCTATTTTGCCATTTTCTTAATTGGTTCATAACTTTTTGACCACACTGTATATTTATTTTATATTTGGCACGCAAATATCATTTAAGGCGTACAATAAATTAATTTATTTACAATTGTAAAAAATCCAGGTCCGGCTTAAAAAATATTGGAAAAATATTCCGACCCCAAAACGACACTCTGTACATTATATTTTTTTAAAATGGATTTTTCAGTTGAAAAGAGGATAAAAAACTAAATTCAGTGGTGTACTTTAAATTTTCGGCAAAATGATTTTTCTGGTGAAATTTGGAATTTGAATTCTGAAATTAAGTGAATTGCGAGAGCTCTAAGTAGAAAAAAATTGAAATACAGCTTACAACTTGTCAACCACACTGTATATTGATTTTATATTTAACACGCGAATATTCTTTTAGGTGTCCAGTCAATTAATTTAATTACAATTATAAAAAATCCAGGTCCGGATTAAAAAATATTGTATAAATGTTCCAACCCAAAAAAACACCTTGTATATTAAATATTTTTAAAATGGATTTTGCATTTGAAAAGAGGATGAAAAACGAAATTAGTGGTATACTTTGAATTTTCGGCAAAGTGATTTTTCTGGTAAAAATTTGAATTTGAATTCTGAAATTATGTGAATTGCGAAGCTCAAAGTAAAATAAATTAAAATATGACTTAATTTCAATGAATACCATTATTTAATCTAAATTGGTAAAATATTAACATTTGCACACATAACAATAATTTTTCGTGACCCCCTCTGTGGCTCAGTGGTAAGAGCGCCTACCTTTGGATCGAAAGGTCCGAATGGTCGTGAGTTCGAATCTCACCAGGGTCAGAAATTTTTGGTTTATTATAAATTAATAAATGAAAATAGTTTCTGTCCTTGTGGGATCGGTACTCACCTGAGGGACCGCAGACGTTCGGATACAATTAGCATCTCTTTGCAAAGACAATGACGTCGACTTTGCAATGTAACAAGACACTTACTCAACACACACAGTACACAGTACACATGACGCTAGGTACTTAACTACAAAAATTTACCGTACCTACGTATAAAAAAAATAATTTTTGATGGTGGTAATTTTGAATAAGTACTTTAGTTTTGAATAGTAATTATGCTGCAAATTTTCGATGTTTTGTTATAATTTTTAGCTATTTTGTTGATTAAAGTGATGTATTCTTTATTGACCCTTTATTATTTATTCATTATTTAAAGATGAATATTCGCCAAAAACTATTTTTCACACATAATAAAAAACACTAAAATATTAACATTTTACCAATTCAGATTAAATAATGGTATTAATTAAAATTAAGTCGCATTTTAATTGTTTCTACAAGAGCTCTCGCAATTGAAATAATTTCAGAATTCAAATTCAAAATTTTACCAGAAAAATCATTTTGTCGAAAATTCAAAGTATACCACTAATTTTGTTTTTCATCCTCTTTTCAAATGCGAAATCCATTTTAAAGAAAATTAATATACAAGGTGGATTTTTTGGGTCGGAATATTCACACAATATTTTTTAAACCGGACCTGGATTTTTTATAATTATAAATAAATTAATTGATTAAACACCTAAAATTTCCTGTACAATTTTCAAACACCTGTATTTCAATTTTTTTCTACTTAGCGCTCTCGCAGTTCACTTAATTTCCGAATTCAAATTCAAAATTTCACCAGAAAAATCATTTCGCCGAAAATTCAAATTATACCACTGAATTTAGTTTTTCATCCTCTTTTCAACTGAAAAATCCATTTTAAAAAAATTTAATGTACAGGGTGTTGTTTTTGGGGTCGGAAAATTTTTCCAATATTTTTTAATCCGGATCTGGATTTTTTGCAATTGTAAATAAATTCATTTATTGTACACCTTAAATGATATTTGCGTGCCCAATATAAAATAAATATACAGTGTGGTTAAAAAGTTATGAACCAATTAAGAAAACGGCAAAATAGATAAAACACCCAGTATCTTTGTTATTAATGTAGTAAGATCCATTAAGTGTGGTATTTTTGAGATCGCCTAAGTGTCCTCTTTCTACAGTTAACGTATGTTACTTTCCCAATGAAACACCCTGTATATGTGGATGTGTGAGTTATTCTTAAGGGGATTTTTCCACATTCTCTATTTCATTTGTTTGATATATATATATATATATATATATATATATATATATATATATATAGTATTTTTTTTATACCTGAAGAAGCCAATAACCATTGGCGAAATATAGAGTTTTCGATAAAATAGAATCGTTTTTAATTTTGACCGCAAAACCTGATATAAAACACCTTATATATATATATATATATATATATATATATATATATATATATATATATATATATATATATAGAAAACTTGGTTTAATAATAGCTGACTCAATTTAAATTATTTAAGGAGGAGAAAATAATTGAGTAACCAGCTGAATATGGACAAAGTGTACTCTTTTTACTTATTCCAATATATTTCGCCCATTTTTCTTTTAAAACATCGTGACAACAATTCTCACTTAGTAAGTATACTGCTAATTCATCTTATGTACCTACCTAATAACCAACATTGTAGCTTTCCCTGATGATGCCCATGAAAATGGGCGAAATATATTGGAATAAGTAAAAAGAGTACACTTTGTCCATATTCAGCTGGTTACCCAATTATTTTCTCCTCCTTAAATAATATATATATATATATATATATATATATATATATATATATATATATATATATATATATATATATAAAACAAGGTTGAAATATTGGGGTAGCAGCAATCTCAAAGAAAACTCTTTATAATAATTCCAAGCTTTCGATAATGTTTATTATCATCTTCAGGGAAACTACAAATATAAATATACAGTATTTAACAATTAGTCTAACTAAAATCAATAAAAATTGTTATCTTTGTGCCATCAAAAATCCAAAACACCATAGTTTTCTCTCACTAAACTAGGTGTCTAGGATCCCCAGAAACACAAAAATAACAAAATATTGCTCTGAGAAATGCAGAGCTAATACTCTCACTATAAACACCGCATATCACAGAACAACCTTACTAAAAAATTATTTATATGTTTTGGTACTTACATTATTTGAGGATGTAGAGCCTAGTTGTTAAATACTGACATAACAATGAAATTTTGTCTTGGTAAATAGTAAATAATATAAATTAAAGTAAAAACTATATAAAAACTTATAAAAATCTGAGTATAAAGCGATAAAAGCTAAAATATTTTTTAAAAAATTATGTATGTCTAATTGGCATTTTACAAAATGTCTAACAAATTGTTATGGATGTTTATTCATTTTTCTTTGAATTCATACGGAAACGTCACATTCACTGAACCAATTACAATTTTGTTATAAATTTTTAATAAATTTTGAAATAGGAAAAGAGCGAAATGATAATATAAAAGTTTTAATAAATGCAAAATTGTTTCATAGTCCTTGTCTTTTATTATTATGGAGTATACTGAAAAAATCTACAAATTATGTATCAAATTAAAGAAGAATCTGAATTATTAAATTTAAATTGGTTATTTTTGTCTAAAGTGAGCAAATAAGAATAAATTTCACTGAGATGTCTTACATCTGATTTTTTGTTTATCGAATTTTCTTCTTGAAAGATAAAAGCCATTTCCAAAAAAAGTCTTTTTTTATATGAGTTCTCAGAAGCTAGTACTTTAGTATGTTGATAATCCATTACATGACCCTCTTTGGAAACATGTTCTGCTAAAGCACAACGTTCAGGATGCAGTCTAGAATCACTTTTATGTGAAATTATTCGAGATGATAAAGTTCTCGAGGTGATACCTATATAGCTCATATTACAACTACGACATGGTATATTATAAACTACATTTGAACAAGACAATGCAGGAGTTTTATCTTTCAGTCTAGTAAAAATTGAGTTAATAGATAATGTGATACTATTAGCTATTTTTATGCCACTAATTTGATTAAAGATTCTGCTTAGCTTTGGTGTGATGTTCTTAATGTAAGGGAGTGAAAAATATTTAAAGTTAATGGGTTCCTGGTTTTCTGCAACATTAGTAAGATTATTTAAATTTTGGTTGTTAATACTATTATTATTTGTGTATGAGATGTCAGATGTATTAAAAAGTAATTTCTTTATAAGGGTTTTTGGATAGGAATTGTCAATGAATATATTATATAATATTCTTAGATTTGTATTATGAAATGAGTTGTCTGATATTTTTAAAACCCTTGATTTCATTTGTTTTATTAAATTAACTTTTTGAGAAAATTTATGGTAAGACCAGTAATTCATATACCTGCCTGAGCTTATTGGTTTTTGGTACCAGTCAATCATTAAGGTGTTTGTAGAAGTATTACGAATAAATTTAGTATCTAAGAAAGGTAGAGTACCATTTTCATCTTCTCTTTCTAAGGTAAATTGAATGTAAGGATCATAACTGTTGAAGATGAACAAGATTTCATCCAAGGCATTGGAAGGTAGGCTAAGTATTATGTCATCAACATATTTCTTAATAAAACAAAGGTCAAAAGGTAGTACTGGTATTACTACGTCCAACAAATCGTCCATCACATAACATGCAATAATAGGTGAAATTGTCGCTCCCATAGGAGTACCAAATTTTTGAGAATAATATTGATTATTAAAAGAAAAATATGTGTTATTAAATAAAAAGCTAATTAAATTTAAGAAGGTGTCTTTCTCAATGTTACAGAAATTACGAATAGAAGACCATTTTTTATTAATAGCTCTTAGAGCTGCATCTAAGTAAACATTACTAAAAAGGGAAACAACATCCAAGCTTGCAATAACATAATTAGGTGGAAGTTTAAAGTTGTTGAATTTGTTAGCAATTTCAAAAGAATCTTTTATGTAGTAATCATTATTAGTGTCATAAGCTTTAGTCAATATATCAGTTAAAAAAGAAGCCAAAAACTGTGTAGGAGCATTAATACAAGCTACTATAGGACGTACTGATAGTATAGGTTTATGTATTTTAGGAAGAGCATAAAATTTTGGTGAAATACCACTATAACACATAAGTTTCTTTTTTGTATTAGGATCTATTTGGTTTGTATCTACTAGTGATTTTATTAATTTATTACATTTTTGTTGAATAGAAGAAGTAGGGTCCTTTGATAACATAGAATAGGCTTCTCTATTATTTAGTATATTTGAAGATAATTCTAAATATTGTTCTTTATACAAAATTACTGTTATATTACATTTATCAGATTTTGTAACAACAATATTAGGATTATTTTTCAGAAAATATTTAGTTTTAACTAGTAGTTTATGGTAAAAGACAGATGCGCTACTTTGGTACCTCCCATAATTGTGAATTTGATTAGTAATTACGTTTGTAGATTTAGCTATCAGTACATTCCTTACAAGTGTATCAGATATAGACGAGGTGATGTTGTCGATACAAGATAACATTTTTTTAATAGGAATGTGTATTCCTAGTATAGGTTCAATACTAAATTTGGGGCCAAGAGCCAAAAAACGAAAAATATCATCTGGTATCACAACCTCTGTTAGATTTTTTATCCAGTTTGGTTTAATATTTAACAAAGTATCAACATTATCTTTATATAGCTTATCAAATTTTTTTAAATTATTATTTTTAATTATGTGAAATTTACGGTTATATACTCGTTGTTGTTTTGATTGGAAATTTAAAAAAATTAATTCTGATGTTAAGTTAATAATGTCTATTTTAAATTTTGTTAAATCTGATTCTAATTTATTAATAAGTTTATGGTTAGATTTAATTTCAATATTTAGAACCTTAGATCCCATTTTATTACATAATCTTATAGATTCCTCAGTGTAGGTATTTTGTCTATGGATCAGTGAGAGGATCGGTTTCGTACTATGTCTAATGTGAGGTGGAAGTGTGCCCGTTGTTCGGCATTTTAAAAGGAAACATCTTCTGTTGTATTCATTTGCCAATTTTATTTTACTTTTTGACCAAGACTTCAATTTCTGGACTGCAATGTCACCAAATTCAATACCGATGTTCTGGTAAAACCCCATTGTCTCTGTAGTTAACAGGTATATAATCTTTGCTGAACAGTTAGGAAACAAGGTTGCAATATTGGGGTAGCAGCAATCTCAAAGAAAACTCTTTATAATAATTCCAAGCTTTCGATAATGTTTATTATCATCTTCAGGGAAACTACAAATATAAATATACAGTATTTAACAATTAGTCTAACTAAAATCAATAAAAATTGTTATCTTTGTGCCATCAAAAATTATTATTATTAAATTATTATTAAATCTTCTATTCAACAAAAATGTAATAAATTAATAAAATCACTAGTAGATACAAACCAAATAGATCCTAATACAAAAAAGAAACTTATGTGTTATAGTGGTATTTCACCAAAATTTTATGCTCTTCCTAAAATACATAAACCTATACTATCAGTACGTCCTATAGTAGCTTGTATTAATGCTCCTACACAGTTTTTGGCTTCTTTTTTAACTGATATATTGACTAAAGCTTATGACACTAATAATGATTACTACATAAAAGATTCTTTTGAAATTGCTAACAAATTCAACAACTTTAAACTTCCACCTAATTATGTTATTGCAAGCTTGGATGTTGTTTCCCTTTTTAGTAATGTTTACTTAGATGCAGCTCTAAGAGCTATTAATAAAAAATGGTCTTCTATTCGTAATTTCTGTAACATTAAGAAAGACACCTTCTTAAATTTAATTAGCTTTTTATTTAATAACACATATTTTTCTTTTAATAATCAATATTATTCTCAAAAATTTGGTACTCCTATGGGAGCGACAATTTCACCTATTATTGCATGTTATGTGATGGACGATTTGTTGGACGTAGTAATACCAGTACTACCTTTTGACCTTTGTTTTATTAAGAAATATGTTGATGACATAATACTTAGCCTACCTTCCAATGCCTTGGATGAAATCTTGTTCATCTTCAACAGTTATGATCCTTACATTCAATTTACCTTAGAAAGAGAAGATGAAAATGGTACTCTACCTTTCTTAGATACTAAATTTATTCGTAATACTACTACAAACACCTTAATGATTGACTGGTACCAAAAACCAATAAGCTCAGGCAGGTATATGAATTACTGGTCTTACCATAAATTTTCTCAAAAAGTTAATTTAATAAAACAAATGAAATCAAGGGTTTTAAAAATATCAGACAACTCATTTCATAATACAAATCTAAGAATATTATATAATATATTCATTGACAATTCCTATCCAAAAACCCTTATAAAGAAATTACTTTTTAATACATCTGACATCTCATACACAAATAATAATAGTATTAACAACCAAAATTTAAATAATCTTACTAATGTTGCAGAAAACCAGGAACCCATTAACTTTAAATATTTTTCACTCCCTTACATTAAGAACATCACACCAAAGCTAAGCAGAATCTTTAATCAAATTAGTGGCATAAAAATAGCTAATAGTATCACATTATCTATTAACTCAATTTTTACTAGACTGAAAGATAAAACTCCTGCATTGTCTTGTTCAAATGTAGTTTATAATATACCATGTCGTAGTTGTAATATGAGCTATATAGGTATCACCTCGAGAACTTTATCATCTCGAATAATTTCACATAAAAGTGATTCTAGACTACATCCTGAACGTTGTGCTTTAGCAGAACATGTTTCCAAAGAGGGTCATGTAATGGATTATCAACATACTAAAGTACTAGCTTCTGAGAACTCATATAAAAAAAGACTTTTTTTGGAAATGGCTTTTATCTTTCAAGAAGAAAATTCGATAAACAAAAAATCAGATGTAAGACATCTCAGTGAAATTTATTCTTATTTGCTCACTTTAGACAAAAATAACCAATTTAAATTTAATAATTCAGATTCTTCTTTAATTTGATACATAATTTGTAGATTTTTTCAGTATACTCCATAATAATAAAAGACAAGGACTATGAAACAATTTTGCATTTATTAAAACTTTTATATTATCATTTCGCTCTTTTCCTATTTCAAAATTTATTAAAAATTTATAACAAAATTGTAATTGGTTCAGTGAATGTGACGTTTCCGTATGAATTCAAAGAAAAATGAATAAACATCCATAACAATTTGTTAGACATTTTGTAAAATGCCAATTAGACATACATAATTTTTTAAAAAATATTTTAGCTTTTATCGCTTTATACTCAGATTTTTATAAGTTTTTATATAGTTTTTACTTTAATTTATATTATTTACTATTTACCAAGACAAAATTTCATTGTTATGTCAGTATTTAACAACTAGGCTCTACATCCTCAAATAATGTAAGTACCAAAACATATAAATAATTTTTTAGTAAGGTTGTTCTGTGATATGCGGTGTTTATAGTGAGAGTATTAGCTCTGCATTTCTCAGAGCAATATTTTGTTATTTTTGTGTTTCTGGGGATCCTAGACACCTAGTTTAGTGAGAGAAAACTATGGTGTTTTGGATTTTTGATGGCACAAAGATAACAATTTTTATTGATTTTAGTTAGACTAATTGTTAAATACTGTATATTTATATTTGTAGTTTCCCTGAAGATGATAATAAACATTATCGAAAGCTTGGAATTATTATAAAGAGTTTTCTTTGAGATTGCTGCTACCCCAATATTTCAACCTTGTTTCCTAACTGTTCAGCAAAGATTATATACCTGTTATATATATATATATATATATATATATATATATATATATATATATATAACAAAGGAGCACTCGTAAGTGTAGGGTTTTATCGGTCAAGTGGGTGAAAAAAGAGACAAAGAATTCAGCTACTTCATCTATTTATTGAAGACGTTTCGTCTACTGCTCAGTAGACATCATCAGTTCATCTACAAAAAGAGTGGTATAAGAAACAACATCCAAAAGAGAGGTAAAAAAGCACTAGCGTTACCTTAAAAAGACATGTAGCAAAAGATAAGATGTACATAGTAAAAAAACCTTATCCATGAACCAACGTAATGTAAAAGTATATAACATTTAAGTGTATAGTTAATATTTAAAAAACTTTAGTACAGCCAAAGACAAGACCATGTGGTAACAGTCACATATAAAAAACAAGTGTAAAAAAGCCGGCTTGCTTTTTTAAAGTCAAGAATGAACCAAGAAAAAACCAGATTCACACTTCCAAAAACTTAGTAGTATTTAAGCATACTTCATTTTAACTTTAGGTAACATCATTAAATAAGTAGAATGCTAATATGCAACTTTGAAAATTTAAAGTTAAATAGTTACCAGCAGGTCATCCGAGCCCAACGGACACACAAAAGAAAATGGAGTTTGAATTATCAGGTGTAAACTGACATCTCGCCAAGAGGCAGGCAACCTTTAAAAGATTTATAACAAAGAGTGACTGACAACTGCAGTGCAGCGCGGTAAAATTTAAATTGATGTAATTAAATCAGTTATAAAAGTGTTTAAAAAGTGAAAGTAATATCAAGAAGTATTCAAGGGATGTACCTTATACCTCGTAGACAAGAATCGCAGTTTATTTTAAACAAGTGAGGGCACTTCACACAATTATATGGAAAAGTGCCTACGTTAGTACTGGTAATCCAGTTAACTAACTAATATATTAGATAGTACAACAGTATAACTCCCATATATCGCAGCTCAAAAAGCAAGAAAAAATATGCAATAATTTAAGAAAATTTATAAATCAGTTTAGCAAATTGTAATTTATAATTAATATCAATAATGCAAAATTTTATCGTATGGAAAATTTTAAATTGTTCAATCTGTTAAGTAAACTGTTATTATCATATATATATATATATATATATATATATATATATAAATATTATATATATATATAATAGAAGATATATAAATTATTTCTCTCAGCACTCGAAAAGCCAAAAACACAACACTGTTGTGGCAATGAAAAACAGAATTTTACACATCAGCAATGACCTGTTCACACAAAAGAATTTAAAAACACTCTACAACATATTCTTGAACAACGGCTATCCAAGTAAAATTCTTAAGCAACTGATATATAACTCAGACTTATACGACGGGCAACGTGACAACAGACCATCAGATCCCGTGATTTACAAAAAGTTGCCCTTCATAAATGGCTTAACCAACAATATAATCAAGCTGCTGAACGGAATTCCTAAAATCAAAATAGCGAAATACAATAGCATATCCAACTATAGCTTATTCTCGAAGCTTAAAGACCAGACACCGCTTCTAAATCAGAGTCATATCATCTATCAACTTTCTTGTCTCGAATGTGATGGGCAGTATATAGGACAAACATCGCAATGGCTGAAACAAAGAATAACGCAGCACAAAAGTGATTGTAAAACACATAAAAATACTTGTGCAGCAGCACACCATTCCATAACAACAGGACACCAATTTAATTTGTCAGATATCAAGATCTTAGATTCAGAAAGCAATTAAAAGAAAAGATTGTTCCTCGAGATGTACCACATAAACAGTAATAAACGTTCAATTAATTACAAATCAGACACAAGTAGATTAAGCGAAATTTACTGCAATGTTTTAAAATTCGAAAAATAGCAGAATATTAAACAGATGGCTCGATATTGGAACTTTTGACCCTTAACACATGTGAGAAAAGATACCTGACTCAGTGCCGCCGTCGACGTTCTCGTGAAACGACATGCATAGCTTTAAGTTAAATTGCTTTATATAACATACCTACAACAATTCGTAAGTTATATCATTGTAATATTATGTTTGTACCTAACTGTTAGTTAATTTTGTAGTTTGTTCCTGATGAAGATGAAAAATTAATAAATACTCATCGAAATATCGAATCCAACAGAATTAAATGTAGTTTCAATCTAAGCCACAGACCGCAATTCCCGATAATTTCAACACTGCTTTATAGTGTTATAGAATATATATATATATATATATATATATATATATATATATATATATATATATATTGATGTGATCTTGATTATTGATATGAGATAATATTCTTATTTGTCATTTAATTTAATCAATGCATTAATAATAATCTAATTAATTAACCTGATCACATATCAGTATGTTTTCAATCTTAGGGCGAATTATAAATTAATTACTTACTTACGTGGCTTCTAAGTATTTCTCAATGGTTCCTAATCGGGATAGGAAAGAAAAGAGTAAAATAATACACACATATGGGTTACAATTATAATCAAAGTATTGTTTATTTTATTTAAATGGCAATCACTGCTTTATATTTGCTAGATCTTATTATTCTTAAACATAACAGTTACAAATGTGAATCTTATTTCCTTTTGGTTTCCAATTGAAAGTTTTTATTAACATTTAACTATTAGGATTTATTAGCAACAATTCTATTTAAGTTTGATGAAGCTTTTCTGATATTATTGATTATGTTCTTCAATTTATAATGTGGTATTTAATACGAAAAACCCATACATTCATGTCCAAACAAATGAGACTGACCTTTTTCTGGTGAACTGAGAATGTCTTCACACAAGACCCGTTTCCTGCTATCCTTGGCTGCGATCAAAACCTCGTCCTGGCTTTCAGTAATGTTCTCCTTTGAAGATTAGCTCATATAGCTCTCGTTCCTGCTTCTGTCGTGATGCTGTGTTCTACCTTTTTCGAAACTGCAATCAGCTACCGGGACACTCTTGGCTCAAGGAGGTTCTTTACTCTCAACCTGGCCTACCTCTCGTTCCACGATAGATCTCCACACTCACGGAACTACACCGGCTTTCTCACTCTCCGTACACTACCGTCTACTACTGGACTTCACTTCTCGACAGCTCAAAACATTCTGATCTATCTTTTTCATCCATTCCCCTACTTTCTAAATATCCCTTCCAAATTCACAAATCAACCTTCCACCACCAACTCTCATTCGCAGTCTTCCTCAAAACCAATTTTTAATCTTTCTAAATATGCTTAATGGATTTCAAAAAAAAATAGTTAATTCCCATTCTAAAATTACTTTCTACTATTTACAAAATTTAATGACCTATTATCTACTTCAAATGAGTCTTATTTAGCATAGGCTAATGATCGAACCTTCCGCGAACAACGATAATGACCTATTATCTCTTTCAACTGAGTCTTATTTAGCATAGGCTAATGATCGAACCTTCCGCGAACAACGATAATGGTACGCGCCATTCACTTTGTTTATTCTCGGCGCATTGTCCCGAGTTCCGTAAGCTTTTTCTAATCACTTCTTAAAATTAAATATAACAATTTGTTGTATACAGGTTGTTCTAAATTTATATGCCCGTGGTTGAGAAAATTGAAAATATTTTATATTAAATTGAATTCTGTTTATAATTATCAAAATTTAATTTTCATATCAAATAGAAATATAACAAATCCCCGCCTTGTATTCGATAAAATTTATCTGCATTTTTAAATAAATTTTCTTGAGGCAAAACCAACTCCCTGTATATTTCCTTACTTTAATCTACGTCTTATATCCTAACTTACTATCTACTTCATGTATCTGTCTTTTATTCGTGATATTTGTATACATCGTGAATATTATAAATTCCTCGGATCTTTTCCGAGTTCCTGTGCCTCAACTCATAACTATTTATCCCATTTTCATTATTCACGATGTACGGGCCTTCGAAAACAGGCATCAACTTTGCGCAAATGCCCCCAGGAAGATTTGATACTCGTAATGCCCTCACGAGTACTTTTTCACCCTTTTGGAAAGTCACTGGTCTTCTTTTTCTATTTTGTTCCTGTCTTTGGATATATTTTTCGTTGCTTCGCCGTAATCTTCTCTGTACGGTTTCAATCACCTGTTGATATTCTTTTGGCTCTTGGTCTTCCCATGGCCTTATCGGCAGTACACCCTTTATGATGTATTTTGGGGTCTCTTTTGTTACTGTGCTCGGAATTGTATTTAGATACCTTTCTATTTCCGCCATTTTCCTGTCCCAGTGGCAATGTTGACCATCTGTTGCAATGCGAAGAAATTTCGTCACTTCCTGTATGAATCGTTCCGAAGGATTACTCTGTGGATGCCTGATGCTGACAAAATTTGTCTCTATTCCTCGTTCTCGAAGTTGTCCCTTGAAACGATCATTTCGGAAATACGTTGCATTGTCCAGTAGAATCTTTTTTGGTGTTCCTACTATGGCTATAAAATTGTCGATTTTTCTTAATATTTCTTCCCCCTTTGTGGTGCGGCAACTATATAATTTTACGTATTTTGAAAACACATCCACCGTTACCAGAATATGTTTGTTCCTTTTAGTGGTCATAATTAGATCGCTTAACATATCTATTGCTACAATGTCTAGTTTGTTTCGGGCTTCAATATTTTTGGCAACATTTTCGTTTTTGAAATTTCGACTCTTATATTTTTGACATACATCGCACTTCTGGGTAATTTCCTTTGCAATGCGGTAATCCTGTCGGCTGATGTAATTTTCCCTAAAAACGAGCCAAACTTTTCTGCTACCGATATGCCCATTGTCCTCATGTAATTTCTTTATTATCTTTTCGGCCAATGTCTGTGTCACTAAATATAGTTCCTTTCCGTCTATTCTCTTAAAATATATGTTATTTTCTACTTCCGCTCTTCTTTTCTCTCTTTCCTCTAGGTCTTCCTGGTTTGTCCTTATCTCATTTAACGAATATATCCCTTCTTCTTGTATTAATCTATTTAGTCCCACCTGTAGAGTAATTGTTTCCTTTTTTCCGGTGTCCTCATCCCGTGTTAGAGCGTCGGCTATTATGTTGTCTTTTCCTTTTATATATCGGAACTCAAAATCATACTCCTGTAATAATCGAATGCCTCTATGTATTCTATTATTTACTAATCTATTCTTCATGATATGTACTAAAGCTGCATGGTCTGTTTCGATTGTGAATTTTGCTCCCAATAAGTAAAACCTCAATTTGTTTACGCAATATAGTACACTGGCAAACTCCAATTCTGTAACACTATATTTTCTCTCATGTGTTTTAGTCACTCGAGATATAAAACATATCGGCACTTCTTGGTCGTTTTGTATTTGAGACAGAACTCCTGCAAATTTTTGTATGGACGCATCAGTTCGGAGTATAAAAGGTAAATTGTAAATGGGGTGGTATATTTTCGTTCCTTTTGCGAATTCTCGTTTTAATGTTTCGAAAGCTTCCTCCTGTTCTTCTTTCCAATTCCATTTTATTCCTTTTTTAAGCAATTTTATCAGAGGGATTTCCTTTTGGCTCAAATCGGGAATCAGCTTTTTAAAATAATTAATCGTGCCAAGAAAACCTCTCAATGTTTTCAAATTCGTTGGTCTTGGGTATTCATCTATGAGCTTGACTCTGTCTTCGGCTAATCTTACTGTTTTGGTGTCCAATTGAAAACCCAAATAAATGACTTCTTTTTGAAAAAATTGACATTTTTCAATGTTTAATTTCAATCCCGCTGTGTCCAATTCTTCCAGAATTATTTCTATGTGTTCCAGATGACTCTGAGTATCTTGTGAAAAAATTAATAAATCATCGATATAATGAACTATGAAATCTTCATGGCGATTCAAAATGGTATGTAGAGCTCGGACGAGTGCAGCACAAGCACTCTGCAATCCAAATGGCACTACCTTAAACCGGTAGACAATACCATCAATAGAAAAAGCGGTGTAGTTTCTACACTTTTCAGCTAACGGTATCAACCAAAAACTGTGTTTTAAGTCAATTTTCGAAAATATGTGTGACCCGGTGATTCTTCCAAAAATGGCCTCGATGTTTAGAGGTGATTCATATTGTGATACAGTGTGCTGGTTGATATTCCTGGCATCTAAACATAATCTCAATTCTCCATTGCTTTTCTTTACTATCACAATCGGGTTAACATACGGTGAATCACATCTTTCGATGATTTGATCTTCCAACATTTTATTTATTTCTTCTTTCACCTCTTGTCGATACTTGTATGGAATCGGGTAAGTCTTTGATCGAAAATTTCCCAAGTTTTTCACCTCAAATGAATGTTCGTACTTTTTAGCCACTCTGTTTTCCTCATTGATCAAATTTTCGTATTTTCTTAACATCAACCGCAATTCTTTTTCTTTCCCTTCTCCACATATCAATTTTCTGTCTTTTTTCTCAGATTCTTCACACATGTTTACCGTGCATTCTGCATCCTCGTGTGCATATACCTCCTCTTCAAATACCACTGTTTCAATCATATTCTTTTCACTTTCATTTTTTAGCTTTATTTCTTCTTCTCCTGAGCTCGTCTCTTCTTTTGAGGAATCCCAGGTTTCCTTTGTTTCTGATACTCTCAAATTTTCTTCTTCTGGGCTCAACTCTTCTTTTGAGGAGCCACAGGTTTCATTTTCTTTTATCTTTTTCTGACCTTTTCTCCTTTTTCTTCTTTGTCCTTGCTTCGCTGCCAAATTCATTTCCACTGTTTGTTCTTTACCTGATTCGTCCGTATTTTGTTTCTCATGTTCCTTGTCCTGTTCTTTTTCTTTTTCTTCTGTTAGTTTCATCGTATTATTTTTTGATCCACTTTATCCATTTTCTTTGATGTTTCTTCTTGATTTTTATCCATTGTTAGTTTTGTTTCCTCCTGATTTTTATCCATCGTCCTTTTTGCTTCATCCATTGCTTGTTTTGTTTCTCTTTGATTGTCATCCAGTTTTTGTTCCATTCCTTGTGACTGGAGTTGCATCATTTGTAATAATTTATCTATTCCTGATAATTCTTGCTGTTCTGATGCCATGATTGTCGTGTCTAAAATATCTTCTTGGTCTGAATGATTCTCTTGATTTGAATGTTCTTTTTGTTTTTTGTTGTCTTTGCTTTGGCTTCTTGTCACAGACATTTGTTTTCAAGAAGTACTGTCCCCGCCAAATATGAAATTTTACTAGTATGTTACCAAGACGACTTTTTCTCACCCAAATATTATAAATTGTCAATAAATATATCAAATGTAAATATCGTAAAAATAAAATATTAAATCAGTTATGTAAAATTTGTACCTAAAGAGATCTAAAATTTTATGTTATCAAATGTAAGTATCTCACTTTTTACCACAGGCATATAAATTTTCAAATACCGGCTTTACTCTTTCTATCCTTCAAATTTGCCACTAGAAATACTTTTCCATGCCCCACGTTGGGCGCCAGTTGATGTGATCTTGATTATTGATATGAGATAATATTCTTATTTGTCATTTAATTTAATCAATGCATTAATAATAATCTAATTAATTAACCTGATCACATATCAGTATGTTTTCAATCTCAGGGCGAATTATAAATTAATTACTTACTTACGTGGCTTCTAAGTATTTCTCAATGGTTCCTAATCGGGATAGGAAAGAAAAGAGTAAAATAATACACACATATGGGTTACAATTATAATCAAAGTATTGTTTATTTTATTTAAATGGCAATCACTGCTTTATATTTGCTAGATCTTATTATTCTTAAACATAACAGTTACAAATGGGAATCTTATTTCCTTTTGGTTTCCAATTGAAAGTTTTTATTAACATTTAACTATTAGGATTTATTAGCAACAATTCTATTTAAGTTTGATGAAGCTTTTCTGATATTATTGATTATGTTCTTCAATTTATAATGTGGTATTTAATACGAAAAACCCATACATTCATGTCCAAACAAATGAGACTGACCTTTTTCTGGTGAACTGAGAATGTCTTCACACAAGACCCGTTTCCTGCTATCCTTGGCTGCGATCAAAACCTCGTCCTGGCTTTCAGTAATGTTCTCCTTTGAAGATTAGCTCGTATAGCTCTCGTTCCTGCTTCTGTCGTGATGCTGTGTTCTACCTTTTTCGAAACTGCAATCAGCTACCGGGACACTCTTGGCTCAAGGAGGTTCTTTACTCTCAACCTGGCCTACCTCTCGTTCCACGATAGATCTCCACACTCACGGAACTACACCGGCTTTCTCACTCTCCGTACACTACCGTCTACTACTGGACTTCACTTCTCGACAGCTCAAAACATTCTGATCTATCTTTTTCATCCATTCCCCTACTTTCTAAATATCCCTTCCAAATTCACAAATCAACCTTCCACCACCAACTCTCATTCGCAGTCTTCCTCAAAACCAATTTTTAATCTTTCTAAATATGCTTAATGGATTTCAAAAAAAAAATAGTTAATTCCCATTCTAAAATTACTTTCTACTATTTACAAAATTTAATGACCTATTATCTACTTCAAATGAGTCTTATTTAGCATAGGCTAATGATCGAACCTTCCGCGAACAACGATAATGACCTATTATCTCTTTCAACTGAGTCTTATTTAGCATAGGCTAATGATCGAACCTTCCGCGAACAACGATAATGGTACGCGCCATTCACTTTGTTTATTCTCGGCGCATTGTCCCGAGTTCCGTAAGCTTTTTCTAATCACTTCTTAAAATTAAATATAACAATTTGTTGTATACAGGTTGTTCTAAATTTATATGCCCGTGGTTGAGAAAATTGAAAATATTTTATATTAAATTGAATTCTGTTTATAATTATCAAAATTTAATTTTCATATCAAATAGAAATATAACAATATATATATATATATATATATATATATATATATATATATATATATATATATATATATATATATATATATATATATATATATATATATATATATATATATATATATATATATATATATATGTATGTATGTAAATACCAAATAAATAAAAATTTAAATAAATGGTAAAAAACAGCACACATCGTTTCTATCCTGGTTACGAGTTGGTGTTCAATAGGATGATACAGCGCTGTTTCGGACTCTCGTCACTCATCAGCCATCCGATGATAACACGAACTCGTAACCAGAATAGACTCGACGTGTCAGGGGAAATTCACAATTTCAGTGAGGCAGTACAAGAGCGCCATCTACTCTGATGGCAGTGCTGCAGGTCATCTCAAAAAGAGAAGATTCCTGCTATCTCTTGTACCGTATAGAACGATGCGTACATTCTGGGTTCCGCAGAGGGCGCTGCCTAACGCTAAGATGTAAATACCAAATAAATAAAAATTTAAATAAATGGTAAAAAACAGCACACATCGTTTCTATCCTGGTTACGAGTTGGTGTTCAATAGGATGATACAGCGCTGTTTCGGACTCTCGTCACTCATCAGCCATCCGAGGAGAACACGAACTCGTAACCAGAATAGACTCGACGTGTCAGGGGAAATTCACAATTTCAGTGAGGCAGTACAAGAGCGCCATCTACTCTGATGGCAGTGCTGCAGGTCATCTCAAAAAGAGAAGATTCCTGCTATCTCTTGTACCGTATAGAACGATGCGTACATTCTGGGTTCGGCAGAGGGCGCTGCCTAACGCTAAGATGTAAATACCAAATAAATAAAAATTTAAATAAATGGTTAAAAACAGCACACATCGTTTCTATCCTGGTTACGAGTTGGTGTTCAATAGGATGATACACATTTCTCCTCTTCTTTTGACCTCTGACAATCCTACAATGTCCTATTTGATTTTAGTTAATTCCTCTTCGAGTTCGTACAACTTTTCATCTTGAGCCATGGATCTGATATTATATGTGGCTATATGTATTCTGTTGCATTCCTTCTTTTTCCGTTTTCTCTGATTCGTTCTTGTCGAGCTTTTGCCTCCCCCAGAATCCATGAGGCTGATCGGTTTCCCGATGTGGGACTCCGGATTTCTCCTACCCACCTGGGGTCCATTTCCGCTTTGTTGTAAGTTCGACATTGCTAGTTTGGGGAAAATAGCCATAAAACACCACGCTGGCCAGGCGGGTTGGTGAGTTGTAGGGATCACATTTCCTTGACTCCCTGTAACTGTTGTATGGTTATCCCGCTCATACTCGGTCGCCAGAGCCTCGTCTGTTATGTAGCAGGAGGCACCAGGTAATTTTAGACTACCACTCGTGCAGGTGAGGTTGACTTTTGGATCGATTGATGTATTGTTGTTAAGTCCGATCCCTTACCTCCCCATAGATATAGACCTAGAATCAGGAAATCGCCTCTATTACAAAGGAAAGGAGGACGAAACATATGGAGGAATAGGATTTCTGATCAAAGAGAAAATTAAACAAAACGTAATCGAGTATAAGAGCATATCAGATAGAGTAGGATATATCATACTAGAAATTAACAGGAAGACAAGAATGAAACTGATACAAGTATATGCTCCAACAACAACACATGATGAGGAAGAAATTGATAACTTTTATGATGACATCACCACAGCAATGGAAAACAAAAATATAAAAACAAAAATCGTTATGGGAGATTTTAACGCAAAAATCGGAAAGAAAATGGAAGACTCAGAAAACAAAATAGGAAACTACGGACTTGGATCAAGGAATATTAGGGGCGAAAGACTACTAGAATATTTGGAACAACAAAACCTTCATGCAATAAATACATACTTTAATAAGAAGCCAAACCGAAAATGGACATGGGTCTCCCCAAATGGGGTGACAAAAAATGAAATAGACTACTTCCTCTGCCAAAATAAACAAATCTTCGAAGACGTAACTGCACTTAATAAATTCTCAACTGGCAGCGACCACCGCATACTACGAGCCAAAATAGAAATAAGCAAACTAGCGACGCAGAAATCTAGAAGAAAACCAACGGCTATTGACCATAGCAGAATAAGACAAAACGCACAAGAATATAGACAGACTTTAAGGGAAAACTATAATCAACAAGTAGCAAAGGAAGAGTCAGAAATTAATAAGATCAATGAAGAAATGAAAGAAAAACTCTTGGAAGCGGGAATGAAAACTGCCAAAAAACTAACAACAAAAGAAAATAGATTAAGTAGCGGGACAGTTAAATTAATGGAAAGTAGACGAAAACTAATAAGCGACCACAAAAGAAACACAGTAGAATACGTAGAACTAAACAAACTTATTAAAAGAAAAACCAGAGAGGATCTAAGAAAACACACTGAAAATGAAATCGAGAAAGTAATTGAGAGAAATAAGGGCCTAAAATGCTTACGACCAAATTTAGGGAAACCGCTACTCATTTCAATAAAGGATGAAACAGGACGGGAAGAGAGGAGAAAAGATAAGATATCAGAAGAAGTAGAAAGGTTTTATAAAGAACTATACACCTCAAAGAAAGACGCAAACTTCAACACTTAGGAATATATCAAGAAAACAATCACGATTGTAAACTCAGAAACACTACCAAAAATAGAAAATTATGAAATAGAAGCAGCACTATCACAATCAAAGAACAACAAAGCACCAGGACCAGATGGAATCCTTGCTGAAATGTTGAAAGAAGGGAAAGAAGAAATCTTACAAACATTAAGAAATCTGTTTAATCAGTGTCTACATAAAGGAAAAATACCCGACGAATGGAACGAAAGTCTTACAATCCTGCTATTTAAGAAAGGCGACAGAAAGGACATAAAAAATTACAGACCCATCTCACTGCTGTCGCAAACGTATAAACTATTCATGAGGATTATCAACAACAGACTAACACAAATTGGACTCGTATCAACCCGTAGAGCAGGCAGGATTCCGAAAGAGATATAGCACCACTGACCATCTTCTAACAATTAGGACACTAATAGAAAAAGCTAACGAATATCATATAGATCTGCACTTAGCGTTCGTTGACTACGAAAAAGCATTTGACAGCGTGGAAATGTGGGCAATAGAAAAAGCTATAAACAACTGTCGAATAGATTCCAGATACAGAATGCTAATACATAATATATATAAGAAAGCAACAATGACAGTACAATTGGAAGAAACCACAAAACCCATACCAATTAACAGAGGAGTGCGACAGGGAGATGTTATTTCTCCTAAACTATTTACATTAGCACTGGAAGATGTTTTCAAAACAATGGAATGGACAAACATGGGAATAAACATAATTGGAAAGAAACTAAACCACCTAAGATATGCAGACGATGTAGTAGCATTGTTTATACAATGGTAGTAGTCATAGCATCAAGTTTTGAAGAACTACAAACCATGCTAACCGAACTAGCAAATGAATCCGAACAAATAGGTCTAAAAATGAATTTTGCCAAAACAAAAACAATGACAAACACACAAGACAATAGAAACGTAATACTAAACGACACCACAATAGAAGCGGTTAATGATTATATATATTTGGGACAGATTATAAAAATAAATAAGGAAAACCAAACAGCGGAGGTAAAAAGAAGGGTCAGATTAGCCTGGGCAGGATTTGGAAAATTAAAATGGGTCCTAAAGAATAAAAAAATACAACAATACTTAAAAACAAGAGTGTTTGACCAGTGCATACTCCCAATTCTCACATACGCATGCCAAACATGGACCTTGACCAAGGCAAACATGGATAAAATAATAAAGACACAAAGAGCCATGGAGAGAGCAATGTTAGGAGTAAAATTGACAGACAAAAAGCAAAACAACTGGGTCAGAAATAGAACAAAAGTCAAAGACGCAGGTCAACATATAACCAGGCTAAAATGGAGCTTCGCAGGTCATAACGCTAGACAAACGGACAATAGGTGGAATAGCACGATACAACACTGGAGACCATGGACAGGAAAGAGAGCAAGAGGACGACCCCAGATGAGATGGGGAGACGACATTAAAAAGATAGGAGGAACGCACTGGAAACAGAAAGCACTAAACAGAAGCGAATGGAGGAAACTGGGGGAAGCCTATGTTCAGAATTGGACGAATTAAAGGGCAAAAGAAGAAGAAGAAAGAAGAAGGATGATACAGCGCTGTTTCGGACTCTCGTCACTCATCAGCCATCCGAGGAGAACACGAACTCGTAACCAGAATAGACTCGACGTGTCAGGGGAAATTCACAATTTCAGTGAGGCAGTACAAGAGCGCCATCTACTCTGATGGCAGTGCTGCAGGTCATCTCAAAAAGAGAAGATTCCTGCTATCTCTTGTACCGTATAGAACGATGCGTACATTCTGGGTTCCGCAGAGGGCGCTGCCTAACGCTAAGCTGTAAATACCAAATAAATAAAAATTTAAATAAATGGTAAAAAACAGCACACATCGTTTCTATCCTGGTTACGAGTTGGTGTTCAATAGGATGATACAGCGCTGTTTCGGACTCTCGTCACTCATCAGCCATCCGAGGAGAACACGAACTCGTAACCAGAATAGACTCGACGTGTCAGGGGAAATTCACAATTTCAGTGAGGCAGTATATATATATATATATATATATATATATATATATATATATATATATATATATATATATATATATATATATATATATATATATATATTCCGCTTCCATACAAAGTCAGTCCAGTAATAGGTAAATGAATGCACTATGTCAGACCAGTGAAACAATGTCAGACCATATACGCAGCTCCGGATTATTTCTCGCAGTTTTCGACATCAATTTGCATATTTTATTGACTATTGCGGAAGAAAATGAAAGAGTATGGCATTATCTACTGCAAATGATACCAACATGCCTATATTTGAGCCACATATAGTCAAAAAGTGCAAGGCAAAACTGAAGTCAAGTGGCTCAACATTGTACGAAGGATTGTTTTGTTAGTTCCAAATAATTCCGCCTAAAATTATATACAAGCGCTGTTGCATCTATTTGTATATATGTCTTATAGGGCTATTACATCTTCCTAAATTCAGGACCGATATTCAGGATACGATTTAGGACACTAAATTCAGTCACTGTAGCTCGCTATTACACCATCCTAAATTTAGGATGCTAAATAGCACAAAGACAGTGTCTGAAAACCAAGAAGTGTTAAAACCACAGGGGTTCGGTTTAGGGCAGTCATTGAGAGCAAGACTATGTTATTATCTCCGAATTCTATCCTACTGCATGGATTTTAATCAAATTTTAGGAATAGGCTCACCTTATCTCCTTTTTCAAAGTCTACCCTATGCCGATGTGTGCTTTTGTCTTGGGGGCGGTTCCCACCCCTTCTCGGGGGTGGGAAACTTTTGCTTAAATAACTACGGAAGTTGCTAGAGAACCTAATTCTAAGCAAAAACTGCTCTATAATTTTTTTTCGAAAACTCGATACTTTTTGAGTTATTCGTGGTTGAAAATTAGCCATTTTCATTGAAACATAACACCTTTTCAAACGTTTTTTTGCGAATACCTTAAAAACAATGCATCTAACTAAAAAAACTATATAAAACTTTTTTGTAGCCTATAAAAAAACAAAGAGATTCGTTTCTTCATAAATCTTCTAGTTATAACATAAAAAGAGATATGATACGTAAGAGAATTTGTTTTTTGGTGCAATCTCAAATCAGTGTATTCAACTTGAAATAACAAAGAAACGATCGATTTTAGGTGTATAGTGCTACCAATACCTTTTGTTGTGATTGAAACGTTCTTTCAAATAAGCAATATTAAATGTCGATTACATTCAAACTAAGCGAGATATGCTGCAAAAAATTGATGACTAACTAATTTTAAGAAAAAATGAGAAGTATATTTAACCCCTCATCCACAAGAATTTAAATGCATCGTTTTCCTTCTACAATACATTTTATTATAGTATTATTTATATATTCAAAAAGTTGAGCGGCTTTAAAATGAATGGTTTTTGAAAAAAATAAAATCAAATTATAGAGCGCATATTTAAATTTTCTTAAAAATCTTTTTTTTTTCTCCATGTAACTTGAAAATGATAAGAGATACGGTTATGAAAAATAAAATTAAAATGTTTATCTAAAAGAAACCTACATTTTTGTATGGCATTTAAGTTACATGTTACATGGAGGAACAGGAAGATTTTTAAGAAAATTTAAAAATGCGCTCAATAATTTGATCTTATTTTTTTCAAAAACCACTCATGTTAAACCCGGCCAACTATTTGAATATAAAAATAACACTATAGTAAAATGTATTGTAGAAGGAAAACGATGAATTTAACTTCTTGTGGATGAGGGGTTAAATATTCTTCTCTTTTTTTTTTCTTAAAATACGTAAGTCATCAAATTTTTTGCAGTTTATCTCGCTTAGTTTGAATGTAATCGACATTTATTATAGCTTATTTTAAAGGTCTTTTCAAGCACAACAAAAATTATTGGTCGACACCTAAAATCGACCGTTTCTCTGTTATTTCAAGTTGAATGAATACACTGATTTGAGCATGCACTAAGAAAACAAACTCTTTTCACTTACTATATATCTTTTTGTGTTATAACTAGAAGATTCATAAAGGAAACAATCTCTGTTATTTTATAAGCTACAAAAATATTTTATATAGTTTTTTTAGTTAGATTCATAGTTTTTAAGGTATTCGCAAAAAACCATTTGAAAAGGTGTTATGTTTCAATGAAAATAACCAATTTTCAACCACGAATAACTCAAAAACTATTCAGTTTTCGAAAAAAAAATATAGAACAGTTTTTGCTTAGAATTGGGTTCTCTAGCAACTTCCGTAGTTATTTAACCAAAAAATTTTCCACCCCCGAGAAGGGGTGGGAACCACCCCCAAGACAAAAGCACACATCGGCATAGGGTAGACTTTGTTTCTTGAGCTGTTCCCTACTTATTGTGAAAATATCATCATCATCATCATCATACAACCTCTTCTGTCCACTGCTGGACATAGGTCTCTCCCATTCTTCGCCACTCTTCACGGTTCTGTGCTTCTTGTTGCCATTTCTTGGATATTCGTTTAATGTCGTCCATCCAGCGTGTTGGTGGTCGTCCTCTGCTGCGTTTGTCTTCTCTTGGGCGCCAGTCAATTAGTTTTCTGGTCCATCGTGAGTCTTTCAGTCGCGCTATGTGACCTGCCCAATTCCATTTCAGCTTGGCTATACGTTCAACGACATCAGTGATACCTGTTCTTTTCCTTAAGTCTTGGTTCCTTATTTTGTCTTTTTTTGTCACGCCGAGAATCGATCTTTCCATGCGCCTTTGTGCCACTCGCCTTTTTAGTGCTGTTGTTTTTGTGAGCGTGAGAGTTTCTGCTCCGTATGTCATAATAGGAAGAACGCATTGGTCAAATGTCTTCCGTTTCATAGCTGTCGGGATGTTGCTCTTAAAGATGTCTCTTAGTGATCCATACGCCGCCCAAGCAAGTGTTATTCGTCGTTGAAATTCGCAGGTCTGATTGTCCTTGTGATATTGTGAAAATATCAAGTAAACCGATATAGTAGGATAGCATTCGGAGTCCCATACCCTCATTGACTGCCCTAATTTAACCAGATTAAACTTTTAAAAGCAGGTAAAACAGGTACGCTCTTCGAAGGGCTCGAAAGGTAATTATGATTGATTACCTTTCAGTCAGCATCGTGACATGTTTATCGTTTTGGGTACATCCAGTGACATTTTTATTATTTTGGGTGCATAGAAAATGGTACAGGATTGTACACATGTACATCTATCCGATTTACTAGAGATGGCATGGTGGAACTGGAGCAGGTACCTCTTATAACACACAACTTTGGAGAGATTAGAACTATGTATGCTTACTGCGTTAGATGCCGCCTGTAAGAAAGTTTGTTTAAACATAAATTTTGGAAAGACACAAAACATGACAAACCTGGTAATACCAAGCGAAAATCCAAAAGCCGACTTCAATGAAATAGCATTTGGTCCATAAATATAAATATTTAGGGATGAACTCCAAATTGCCAGACAACCAAACTGCCGAGCTACAAAGAAGGATCACCTCAGCATGGGTCGCATACGGAGCTCTATCAGACATCTTCAAGAGGAACATGCCAAATTATCTGAAAAAGAAGAAGTCCGACTAATGTGCGCTTCCAAACATGACTTACGGCGCCAAAACATTATCGTTAACCCAGACCACAACAACCAAACTTGAGTGTCCCAAAGAAGAATGAAACGGTCTAGAGATGGCATGATGGAACTGGAGCAGGTACCTCGGAATAGGTCCCAATCGTCTATTCCACGCACCAGTGACCAAAAAGTCGACGGTATCGGTTTCGATTTCAACGGCGCCGCATCGACCGCAATTCGCAATTTACAATAAATTCGGAACTGGATTCTCGCTCGGAATAGGTTTTAGCACAGCCACATCGAAAGAGCCACCATAGGGTTAGTAGGGGACACATCGGCGACGTTCGTTTCGATTAGGGATGGCACGCTGGAACTGGAGCGGGTACGTCGGAATATGTTTCAATCGACTATTCCACGTATTACACGTGACAAAACTTTGACGGCATCGGTTTCGATTCCAGCGCCGGTCGTACACTTTTCGGAACGACCGGGCAAGAGATTTGAAATGAAATAGGTACCAAAAAGGTCCATAGGTACGGAATAGGTACCATAGAGAAACGCATCGGCGGCGTCTGTTTCGAGTCCAACATCTCACATATGTTTAATGTGATGGGTTCAAAAGAATTTTAGGTCGATACGGCTGTAACAGATTTCTAATTTATGGCAGATATAGTTGTCATATAAAACTGTTAAAATTTTGCCTCTTTCGCATTTTGTTTTTATTTATATGACTATAATCTAATCGATCCTATCTTCTATAATAACTTAGTGTCTTCATTTTCCATTTGTCTCGACTTTAGGTAATTTAAAAACCCATAATAATTACATGTAAGAAAAATTTGTTTAGTTGTGATATAGATTTACGAATTGGAGGAAAAACATGGTAAGAAATATAAATATAAATATATTTAAAAACCAAATTAAATACATGTCATCCTCTAGATCACGGGTTCCCAACCTTTTAGTAACTGCGTACCACCTGAAATATTTTGAAGATTTTGGCGTACTACCAAACATTTGGGGGTAGGGGGTCATGGAATGGAAAAATGCCCCCCGATCATATTGTTTTTAGAAACATGTTTACTAGCAGAAACATGTCCATTGGCTTGTTTTATAGACACAATTGTGGTGTCTAATTTTAATTTTAAAATATATACCATAGTCCAGTACTTAAAACCAGTCTTACACGAGTAATTAGTGACAAATGACATCAAAAACAGCATAGCTTGTCAGAAGAACATTGGATACTCGGATTTTAACTCAATCCAGAAGTCAACTAAGGATTTCTCTTTAAAGCTGTGTTTCACAGAACTATTTTCTATTAGATCGATGAATGTTTCCTGCAATTACAACTCATTTGGTGAGATTCCTGCAAAAGGATTTCTGATCCAGTCAAGTTTGGAATAATCTTCAGAGAAATATTTATTAAAACTTTCTTGAAGAGATTCCAAGTGAAGAATTATGAATTATGTCAACCACTACATCTGGTATTTGAGATATTTCGAGGAATACTGTATTCTGCCACATCCGCAGACAGAGGCCCAGCGTAACAGCTTGTTTCACCCACGCGACGCGTACCACCTGAAATCGTCCCACGTACCACCAGTGGTACGCATACAACTGGTTGAGAACCTCTGTTCTAGATTAAAAATACAAAATTATTGGTACCTACCAACTAGGTTGATCGTTTGAATGTGATGCATAGGGCTAAAACATTAACTTGTAACTGGCTGAATCACTAATGTGTATGCCAATAATAAAAAAAATATTACCGAAAAATACTGTTGTGTTCCATCTCTACGATTTAGCCACTTAGGAAGTCGAAAAACCTTCCTAATTAGGATGCTAACTGACTAAATGCGATTACACTATCCTGAATTCAGAACGTTCTAAATATCGGACACTAAATTTAGGAAGATCTAATAGCCTCTTTAAAATTAGCAATTCCGAACCAACAGAAGTGGCAACAGCACTGGTTCTAACTATCAATACAGTATATCGTTTCGTGCCACCTCAGGTAAAAAGAGGCTATTGTTGAAACGGTGGACCCGAGGAGTGACATAATACAATGATAAACTTGTCGTTTTTAAATTTAAATGGGTTATGGCTATCTAGAATAACAACTTTCATAAAATGTACATTTATTGTAAATTATAGTATAAAGAACAATATTCTTTAATTGGATTCCAAATTTTAAAGAGAACAAAATTAACAAACTAATGTAGAGATATTTTGAGATATTTTTATTTTGTTTTATAATGTCGTATAAGGTATATTTTCTTTTGTTTTTTGTCACTTTTTACAGACAAATTGGCTGTCTTAATTTTAACGTAGATTATAGTTTGGAAAAGTAATTAATTCTTGTAAAATGTTGAGAATGCGGCGATACAATGCTCTCGTCTCTTGTCATGTCAGACCGATCTTTGTGACTTTATTATTTTAACTATATCTGGTTAGTCATATAAGTGCTGGTAGGTTCCCACTTTGTACAGTTCTCTGGTGTCATCTTTAACTGCTCCATATATTCTTCTAAGAATTCTTCTTTCTGTGATTTTTAAGCAGTTCTCGTATTGTTTTGTCATTGTCCATGTTTCACAGGCATACGTCATTATAGGTCCGAACGGTAGATTCTTATTTTGTACAGCTGGATACATTTTTGGATTTTATTATTTTTTGTAACGCAAACCAGCAACGATTTGCACTTTGTATCTTGTCTTATATATCTGTTTATGAGTAATGATGTTGACAGAGCTGATCGTAGCTCCCAAATGTTTAAACTAATGAACCCTTTTAAAGTTGTACTGGTCCATGGTAACGTTTTACTCTAATATTCTCTCACTGTTCCGTTCGTATTATAGCCATAAATTTTGTATTATTCTTATTTATTCGGAGGCCTATTTGTTTTGCGGTATTTTACAGTCTAATAAAGTCTTCCTTGATACCTATCGTTGTATTTTCTACTATCGGCCAAAGCCAGTATAATGTGAAGCCCTTGTGTTATAATATGTAATGTGAAGATAGTGTAATATTATGCGAGGAGTGTTTATGTGCTCGTTTTGTACACAATACTCTCCAATACGGCATTTGCTCTAACCCTTCAACGCCCAACCTTTTTTAGGTTCCATGTATGCCCAAGGGTGGGTAAAAATGTTCACCTCGAAAATAGCTAATATATTTATTGAGAGTTATGTTGCAAATGGATTAAACTTACGAATCTTATGTTATGCTTAATTAACACACCATCTTCTAAAATATTAATATAAACAATTTACAAACCTTACAACAAAATTACAATGTACATCAAAATTAAAATACAAGTAAAAGCCAGTAATTCAGATTTGTCGATTTTCTCCACATTCTTCTTTTCAGCCTCCTCATTGGCGGATAATTATGTCGATTATGTAATTATACGTAGATAATTATATGGATTATGTTCCTTCTTCTTCTTTTAGTGCCTATTCGTTTCGAATATTGGCGATCATTCTGGCTATAATTATTTTATTAACTGATGCTTTAAATAGATTAGTTGTTGTTGTGGAGAACCATTTCCTCAGGTTCTTTAACCATGATATTCTTCTTCTCCCAATTCCTCGCTTTCCGAATACTTTACCTTCAGTAATCTGTATTTGGTGCCCTTTCTCATTATGTGTCCGAGATATTCTACCTTTCTCCTTTTAATGGTATACATTACCTCTCTTTCTTTGCCCACTCTTCGTAATACGGTCTCGTTGGTTATTTTGTCAGTCCATGATATCCTTAGGATTCGCCTGTATAGCCACATCTCGAAAGCTTCAAGTTTTATGTTCCTACCAACGAGAAATTATATAGAGACCTTTAGTAGCAAGTTTTATCAAGGGTGTATTTTTTGTGCCCACCCATATTTAACTCAAGATATTACTTTTACTTTCAAAAATATCGGTAAAACCAAATTAACATTCGATAAAGGGTTGTCTTTTTAAAAATAAATAATGTTTGAAAATTTTTTAAACACGTAATAAATATGTTACAAGGGCATACGCCTTAAGTGGACACCATTGGGCGTTTAAGGGATAACATGAGAGCACAATACGCTCTGTGATGTGGAGATAAGGTATCTCTCTGTTTGAGGCCACTGTTTATTATTGTAAAGAATGTCGGCAATTTTTCTTAAATTCTTACAGCTATCGTAATTCCCTCTACATATGCTTTTGTGAGATTTATTAATTTCTTTAAAATGAGTAGTTCTGCCATGTCATTCCACAGTTCCACTCGTATAGTACTATCATATGCCTTTCGTAAAATCTATAAAAAGCGGGTGAAATGTTTTGTTGTGTCCCTAACATTTCTCCTTTTCCTTTAAGTGCCAGCTCCGCGACGAAGGTTGGCAATTATCATGGCTATTTTGACCTTTGAGGCAGCTGCTTTGAACAGTTGCCATAAGCTGCAACCAAACCATTCTCTCAAGTTCTGCAACCAGGAAACGCTTCTCTTTCCTACGCTTCTCATACCCTCTATTTTTCCTTGAATTATGAGTCTTAAGATGTTCGCCTCTTTCACCTCTATCACATGTCCGAGATTACAATTTCTTTTCTTTTATTGTGATTTCAATTTCCCCCATTCTGCCAATTCTCCTTTGTGGTTTATTACACCAAAAGATAATAAAATATAACATAACATAAGAAATAATAGTTTCAGAATAAGTTGGATGTATTGTTTATGTTTCATTCAATAAAGCTTTGGATCCACCAAAGCAACATACCGCAACTTTACATACAAGTTGGCTGTTGTTGTAGTATGTTACACTGTGTTGCAGTATGTTTATGTCACAGTTGGAGTAGGTTGCATGTTTCCATCTTCGGCGGTAAAGATAAAAGTAAATCTTGCCACATTGTGCAAAAGCGACAAAGGTTAACATCGATGTTGACGGCTTGTAGCTTGTAACTCATAGTCATAGCTGCTAGTTACCAGTGCTGCGCCAGCACGTAGTAGCGCCTTTGTGCAAAACATTAAATGCTCAAAATATGCCCAAAATATACGCAATTAAAAAAAATAACGAAGACGACGTAGCAAACGAACAAGGACTCTGAGTATAAACACATGGAATATCCAAGGGTGGAGAACTAAGTCAGACGAAGTCATGGCAGAAGTAAAGAAAATAAAATCAGATATCACAGTTCTCACCGAAACAAAGAAAAAAGGCCAAGGAAGTGAAGATATAGGAGGTTTTATCCATATTTATAGTGGAGTAGAAAAAGACAAGAGAGCACAAGCAGGGGTATCAATATTGATAAAAAAAGACTTAAAAGGAAACCTGAAAAGCTGGGAACAGATCAATGAGAGAATTATTAGAGTATCTATTACGTGGAAAGGGCACGACCTCGAAATCATTGGAATATATGCTCCGTCAGAAAATGCATCAAAAACAGCTAAACAAATATTCTACGAGACCTTATCAGAACTTATAGAAAATATAAATAGCCGCAAAGAGATTGTGCTGTTGGGAGATTTTAATGCTTGGACAGGAAAAAAAAATAAATGACAAAGTCGTGGGAAAATACGGTGATGCTAAAACAAATGAAAATGGGGAACATTTAATAGAATTCTGCGAACAGCACTCTCTGAAAATTCTAAACGGATTCTACCAACATAAAACATACATAGGTATACCTGGGTCCAACCAACGAGAAATACCAAGTCAATTATAGATTATGTTATCACCAAACAAGAAACACACATACAAGTTGAAGACGTAAGAGTATTAAGAGGACCGGAATGTGGAACTGACCACTATATGGTAAGATCAAAATGTTTTCTACAGTATCGACCACGACTACTACATCAAAATGACAACCAACCAGCTCAATCAAAATCACTCGAGACGGATCTACGTAAATACAATATTGATGCACTGCAAAACGACTCAACATAATTTTTATATAAGCTGCGGCTTAGCCAAAAATTGTCGAACCTGACCTACTCCTCAGCCCAGAATACCTATAACGAGATATTAAATAAAATCAATGAAGCAGCTTATGAAGCGCTCGGCACAGAGGAAAGGAACAAAAAGAATACTCCATTCTGGTGGACAGATGACATTGCTAATGCAGTACATAACAAGAAACAAGCGTATCAAAAATGGCTGCAAACAAATGACCCAGATGATAGACGAACGTATGCAAGATCAAACAGAGAAGTAAAAAATCTAGTAACGAAAGCAAAAAATAATTCCTGGGAAAGTAAATGCGAAGAGCTCAACAAATATATAGGGTCAACAAGATCAAGAGAAGCATGGAAAACGATAAAAAATCTGAGAACAAACAGAAAAGAGACTAGTAGAATAGATTTAATAGAAGAAAGATCTTGGATCGAACATTACTCGCAACTTTTGACTGAAACAAGACCACAATTCACGAACATCAGTACAACAACATATGAAGTAGAATACGATGAAGACGATGAAATAACAGTACAGGAAGTCGAGAATGCAATACGAACTCTAAAAAATCGAAAGTCATGCGGACCACAAGGAATACCGAACGAATTACTAAAACACAGCCCACAAGTATTACGAGAACTACTTGCGTATGTTTTCACCTTATTCTATAAAGGTCATGATCTACCACATGAGTGGACAAAAGCACATATTAACAATATATACAAAAAAGGAGATAGAAAAAATTGTTCAAACTACAGGGGGCTTAGTGTCATAAACTCACTCTCAAGACTCTATGGAAAAATAATAAAAAATAAAATTGAAAAAGAGATGACAGATGTAGAAGAACAAAATGGCTTTCGTGCAGGCAGATCCTGTATGGACAGCATATTTTCTATAAAGCAAGTTATTGAGAAAAGATTAGCCCACAACCTTTCCACCCATATAGTTTTTATTGATCTGACAAAGGCATACGATAGTGTACCACTTTCAATGCTCTGGATAGCAATGGAAAAACAAGGAATAAGCAAAAAAAATATACAAGCAGTACAACAGCTTTACAAAAATATGACGGTAAACATTAAAACTGGAAACAAATTAACGAGAGAAATTCCTATTAGTAAGGGCCTAAAGCAAGGCTGCTGCATAGCACCTACACTCTTTAAAATATATTTAAATGAGGCACTCTCACTGTGGAGAAGAAAGTGCTGCAATATGGGCATCCCAATCGATGACGATAGATTGTACACAATACACTTCGCTGACGACCAAGCCATTCTAGCTGAAGACGAGAGTGATATAGACTATATGCTCAGAAAACTGGAAGAGGAGTACACTAAGTGGGGCCTTACAATTAATATACAAAAAACCGAGTACTTAGTTGTAGGAGAAACACCAGAACGTCTACAAATTGAAATGGGAACTATAAATCCAACAGAAGTCTTCAAATACTTAGGAGTCCAAATATCTTCAAAAGCAGGGAGTAACGACGAAATACATTCCAGGATTGGCCAAGCAAGATCAGCCACCAGACAGCTACACGGACTATTGTGGAGTAATAAAATAACAAAAGAAAATAAAAGAAGAATGTATAAAACAATAATAGAAAGTATTGGGTTGTACGGAGCTGAACTCTGGGAAATCAACCAAAGAAACAAGTCAAAAATCAAGGCGATGGAAATGAACTATTGGAGACGATGTTGCCGACTCACTAGACTTGATAGGGTGAGAAACGAAGATATTAGGAGACAAATGGAAATCGATCTAGATATAATAGACACAATCGAAGCCAAAAGACTTAACTGGTATGGACACCTTCAGAGAATGCCTGAAAATAGATGGCCGAAAAAAATAGAAAAATGGACTCCACCCACAAGAAGAAAACGAGGTAGACCAAGACGATCCTGGAGAGAAGATGTCGAAGATGCAATGACCGCCACTGAGACTTAAAAACTGAAGATTGCTTCGACAGAAATCGCTGGAAATTAGGATGCGAGAAGCGGCGACAGCTGTAGAAGACTCGCTTATTATATATATATAAAAAAAATAACTAAAAATTCTCTAAAATAACTCTAGTGGCGCCCCTTAATTACTGGCGCCTGTGTGCGCCGCACACATTGCACACGTGGACGGCGCGGCCCTGCTAGTTGCCGCATTTTATGCGCTTGTGTGAACTTAGAGTTTGATATGATTCAACACGATAGATGTTTTAAATATATTAGAAACAATTGGAATAGCTGATAAAGGTTTGACACTTTTACAATATCTATATTGGAATAAAATTGTGGTTACCGGCAAAGAAACAGACAACATTTGCATTCAAAGAGGTGTCAGACAGGGTTGCGGTTTATCCACACTTTGTTTAACTTTTACTCAGAAATAAAATTTAACGAAGCCTTGGAAGGGCAATGTGGAGTTTGAATTAGGGGAGAAACTATTACCATCAGATGTGCAGATGACACAGCGATCATGGCTGAAAGTATCTTCTTCTTTAAGTGCCATCTCCTCGGCGGAGGCATAGCTATTCGTATTTTAGAGATTGCTGCTCTGAAAAGTGCATTTGATGTACATCCGTACCACTCTCTCAGGTGCGCAGCCACGATATTCTGCGTCTCCCTATGCTTCTCTTTCCTTGAATCTTTCCCTGCATAATCAATTGGAGCAAGCTGTATCTCTCTCCACGTGTAATATGTCCGAGATATTCCAATTTTCTTGTTTTGATGGTATTTAGGATTTCCATTTCTTTATTCATCTTTCTCAGAACCTCTTTGTTTGTAACGTGTTCTGTCCACGATATTTTCAGAATTCTTCTGTACACCCACAGCTCGAATGATTCTAGTTTTTCATTAATGCAGCATTCAAGGTCCAAGCTTCCATTCCATAAAACAGAGTCGAGAAAACGTAGCACCTAGCCAACCTTACTCTTAGCTCCAACTTCAAATCTCTTGTGCAGAGCACTTTCCTCATTTTGTTAAAATTTGCTCTAGCCTTTTCTATTCTGATTTTGATTTCCTGTAAGTAATCAATAGCTGAGGAATATCAGAGATTGAACTAACCTCAGCGTTGAACAGATATTTCATATTGCAAAAGATAGAGAACTGTTTAAAGAAGTGATTGCCAACCTTCGTTAGAAGACAGCACAATAAGAAGAAAAGGAAGCAGAACAATGGTATAAGATTGAAGTCAAAAATGTATGTAGGGTAGCTATAATTCAAATATGTAGGTATATGAAACAGGCATTTGACCAGTGGCTTCGTATGATTGTGACAATTGGACAATAAATAAGAAAGATGAAATGAAAGTAGACATCTAGAAAAGAAAAGTATTGTAAGAAATTTTTAGTGGATTTAGGCACCAGAGTTTTATTTGCTCAGTAAGAAATAAAGGAGATTTCCCAGTGTTTTCTCTATGTACATACTTTGAATAATATTTCATTAGTACCCATTACTCCCCACCAAGAATAAAGTAATATCACAGTATTTTGTTATACTGGGGTAATATTCACAAATATATACTTTTGTGCTGTTATTTGGGTAAGATTGTTAATATTTTATATCAATATTATTTTTGGTGCTTGGTACAAAATCCTTCTAATAATTTAAGTTTATCTGACTCATTCATATTCACAAGGGACGATTTTATTGAAAGATAGTTCATTCGATTACATAAAATCAAATTTAACTTAAGAATATCCATCAGAAAAATCATAGCATGTGATTTGTCTTTAAAAATTTAAACATCAAATAAATTTAATTTCAAACTTAAATTGTGACTTATTCCCACGGAAATTGTAAATTGCATTTTATATTATGTTCCAATGTCATGGTTTGTTCGTTAGTTCTTTGTTTTGTAGTGTTAAGTCTGATGAAGTATATAAACAGAAGAAAGCTGACACCATTATAGGTTTGTTCTAGCAAACAGTCAAACTAGTCAGAAACCACCAGCAAACAGTTGGCCAGTGAGAAAACATAATACAGTCACCAGTGCTATCCCCTCTACTCGCGCTGGTCCACTATTCGCTGATGGTTTCAAACCGTTTGAAACTGATGCTAGAACAAACCTAATAAAACGGTAGGTACATACTATGAAGCACCAAAGTTTTTCCTTCCTTTCAGTGAGAAATAAAGGGTATCTCCTAGTGTTTTCTCTATGTTCTTTGAATATTTGATTAGTACCCATTACTCCCCAACAAAAATAAAGTAATATCACACTATTTTGTCATTTTTAGTGGGGTAATATCAATATCCACAAATAGCATTGACATTTGGAATTTAAAACAGTTTCATGTTTTCAATATCATACATTTATCTTGAATACCTACATTAACTCCAAAATAAAAATAGATACATAGGTATATTTATATTAACATAAGTATAAACAGAACATTATTTACATGTAGGTACCTACATAAAACCATTGTTTTAAAGATCCAAATTTACAATGCAATCATTTATCACAAACACAAATAACAATGAAAACTATAAGAGATTACGGATATACCGATTACCAATAACCTCTGAAATAATAGCACATTATTGAATTAGAAAAAATAAAAATGTTATCTTCCCACCCATATAATAAATTTTCTTTAACTTAAGCATTTAAATAATTTATTTTCAAAAAAACAAATTATGTAAATAAAAATATTGCAAAGATAATTGACAGATTCTGCATTTTATTTGGTGTCCTATGTCAATTTCAATGCTTGAGCACAACCTTACCCGAAAAAACCCGAAGTATCGTTTATGAAACAGAACGAAAACTTGAGTACGACGCTGCCGTAAGTTCGACTTGGCTGAGCACGACCTCAAGTACGGGTTGAGTACCGACTAGTGATGTAACGAATGTCATTTTTTTAACATTCGCGAATACGAATGCGAATGCGAATATCTGCTACTGACATTCGCGAATGCGGATGCGAATGCGAATGTCCAGTTTTTTAAATTTGTTTCTATTTTTGTAATGTTTCCTAAATTTTTAATAAAAATTTAATTGATATTTAGTGTAAATCAATCTGAATCTTAAGCTTTACTACATAATACCAAATAATAAAAAAAAAGTGAAGGCTGATAATGTGATTATACAAGGTTAAATTCTATCTATCTATTGCCCTTCATTTGTCCAAAGTTGAACGTAGACCTCCCCCTTACTTTTCCACTCTTCTCGGTTCAGTGCTAATGTTGTCGATCTGGTCGCTGCGTATCTCTTTAGGTCATTCGACCATCTCGTCTGTGGTCTGCCCTTTCCTCTTTTGTAGTCCCAAGGTCTCCAGCTTCATTCCATCTTCCGACTCTTTGTCTGCTGTTGTGTCCTGCATATTTCCATTTGAGAGTAGCTGCATGTTTGAGGTTAAGTTACCTTTTCTTAATAAAAAAAGATGAGAAGTGAATAGATTTTGATTTTATTAACCTAATATTATCTTAAAATTATTTTTTTTCTGGTTTTCATATTCGCAAAACATTCGCACAAATTTCGCGAATGCGGATGCGAATGCGAATATGCAAAAACATGCGAATATTCGCGAATGCGAATGCGAATACGAATATTCGTTACATCACTAGTACCGACTACCGACTATGAATACGGGGCTAAATTGTTCTATATCAGGGGTTCTCAATCTGTGGTACATGTACCACTGGTGGTATATTTCATTAGGTGCGGTGGTACACAAAACGCGAAACCACAGCCAAAATCCAGCATATTTGTAGTTAATTAAATTACCTACCTCCATAGATACTTCAGTTAGGTGGTACCAAAAATAATTATAAGCATTTTGGTGGTACATGGCTAAAAAACATTGAAAACCACTGTTCTATATGGTACACATAATGGGGAGAGATTAAATGTCCAGCAAACGACGGCACTGTTGCCAGATTTACCTTTTTCCTTTTAGCGGGAATTTTAAAATTAGTCTAATGCCACTTTGGTTTTAAAAGAGAGTTCTGTATTCTTAAATTTATAACCTTACTTTTACAAGTAATTAGGATTATTTTATTTACATGTAAATATTGAAACAAGTATTGTACTGTGTCATAATTTAAAAGTCATGTTGCAGTATTTTAAAAAAAAAAATTAAGCTCAAAAGAAATATACTTATACAGTACAAATTATTTTTTAATAGGAATGGAAATTTACGATTTCAAAGGTGAAAATGTGTTGGGATAGTATAGATGGACACTTTTTTATTTTAGTATTAAGTGGTTACATAATTATTCAGAATATTAATAAAATTACTAGTAATTTGAATTAGTTTTAATATGTATTATAATAGTATTAATTCTCATCATGTATCTGGCTAAATAGCTAAGTGCTAAAGCCGCAAAATAAAAAAAATTGAAAAAAACATTCTTAGTGGCCTAGCACCTTTACTTTGCCTGGGGGCGAGGCGAGCTAATAAATTCTATTTTCTTATTGCAGTCATTTTGTGACGGCTTAAGAAGTTACATAAATGATGTCTTTAGGCTGTGAAATTTTAACCGTAGAAAGACATCTCTATCACTTGTATTTACATGATATAGGGCTTTTCACTCAGTCATTTGTTTCGAGCTTCTGTCATGTGTTGTCTAATATTAATATATCTGTCATATGTTATTGATATTGCCAATGATATAAACTAAAGACGTATGACGTAGATATATTAATATTATGTGACGCTTGACCGAAGCTCGAAACAAATGACAATCGATGAAAAAGCCCTATTCAATAGGGCATTTCATTCACAGTCATTTGTTTCGAGCTTCTGTCATGTGTCACATAATATTAATATATCTACGTCGTACGTTATTGGTATATACCAATGATACAAGCCAAAGACGTATGACGTAGATACATTAATATTATGTGACTCATGACAGAAGCTCGAAACAAATGACAATCGATGAAAAGCCCTATTGGCGTCTGCATATCAGGATCCGGTAATACTATATTATTTATCTATGATCAGGATATTGCTAGGTGTACACAAATAAACAACACTTTTTTGATTAAAAGGTTTATTTCATTAAATCAAAACTTACATGGATACAATTTAAATAAGATATGTTTTCTATTTAAGGCAATATAATATAAGATATATATTTTAGTATAACTCTCCTACATTAACAAGCTTTAACACATTCAAGGCCGCGTCCCACCATCAAATAATTTGATCAAACTGGTTTGAGCAAACTGAAAGTGACAGTTAGTGACGTCACATCTTGAGTGTTCATTGTGGATAATAATGAAAAATTTTAATTTTAAATAAAGTACAAACAAGTTAGACAACTCAATACAAAAAATTTGATCAAACTAGACTGATAGTGAGAGCACAGATTTTTAGAATTTCAAAAAAACTGCAACTGTGACGTCACTTTGACGTACTTCCTCAAGTACGTCAAGTTTGCTCAAACTGTTTGATCAAATTATTTGATGGTGAGACGCGGCCTTCAGTGGCCATGAAGTATGAGTAGCATCACGAAGGTTTTATGGAAGGTACTGACGACACATAAGTTATGTGATTAGTACTGTGTAACTAAATAAATGATTTAAGTATGTGGTACCAGCCAAGTGGAGCTTGTTCGAGATGGGCACCAAACATGTTAATCTGGTCATGCACAGAGACTTATACTATAATATGTTATATCTTCTATTGCTCACTATTGTAATGAGTGAGCCTGCATACACAAACTATAATATATTATTATGGTTCTGTGTATGCAGGCTCACTTATTACTACTGGAGTGAACAATATGAGATGTAATATTATGAGAAATACCTATTATATATTATGGTATAGAGTATAGCTCTCCATGAGTGCCAAGTTTTAAACTTAACTTAACTGATAACTAATGGATACCCTTTTATCCAAAATTTTATGAAAATTTTGAATGGTCATATTGGTATTAATTCCACAACCCCTTCCTATAACAATAGGCCCATTGTTGGATGTTATTGCAGTAGTTCTACTGGAAATACTTATTAAAATTGTATGTATCTGCATCACTTAGAAGTCTACCCAAAAAGCTATTAATACTCTCTGAACCATCATTAATACATCTTGTATATATAATAGGATTTTTTCAGAATCAGATATTTTATTAAGATTTACTTACCATGCCCTATCTATGTGCCAGGCACTTAACAGTCTATTAGGAGCAATACCCATTACATTTGACGAGGCATTGTAAAAGGTGTCACTTATGCCTGATATGAAAACATTTGACTATACATATAATACCAACACAGACATGTATTTAAAAAAATTGGTAAATTAAAGTAGGTATCTTTTCTATTTGAAAATAAGAAAGCAGTACAAAATCCATTCCCAAATTCATCTTTTACTAATACTGTCATAAGTTCAAAGTCATAGGAATTGAGCCCATGAGTTCCATCGATTGCGATAAAGGATTTGCCAAACTTAATTAACATTTCCTTTTGGCACAGTATTAAGGAAAATAAGACAAAAATCATAAATGTTAAATTCAGAATGAATATCCATTAGTATGCCCTGTTGTTTGTAAAATAATATTGGACATGAGTCTGTAAGCATTCAACCCAAAAATAAACACTGGTTGCATCATCCTTGTACATATACCCATCTTTCAAATCAATGCCATAAGAGAGTTTAATGTTTGTGATATCTTTTCTTGTAAGTAAATTAATTCTTTTTAATTCGCCTCCTATGCTATTATGCTATCCTGAACAGTCTGAAGTTTACTAAAAAAGTAAAATATAGGTATAGGAGAATCAAACACACTAGTTTGAAATTGTAAACTGTAGTAAATATTCATGAGTATAGGCGGGTTGACATTACTAGTGAATAACGAACGTGGCTCACGCTTACGTATTTTGCCTGTGCTATTGTTAGATATTTTATTATCTATTTTCAAACCCAAGCAGTACATTTGTATTTATGCAATGCATAGATACAAATGTACTGCTCGAGTTTGAAAATAGATAATAAAATATCTAACAATAGCAGGGGCAAAATACGTAAGCGTGAGCCACGTTCGTTATTCACTAGTAATGTCAACCCGCCTTAATATTTAAAAAGTGGTTTAGTGGTAACATTCTTGTTTTAAATTATATTGTGTATATCGACAGCGGAAAGGCAGGACCTCATAACTGAAAAATTTGTATAAAATGAGTTACTTCGGTTTTCGCTTTAAAATAAGTGTATCAGCACCCAAGGGCGAATATAAGGGGGGGGCCGAGGGGGCCCGGGCCCCTCCCGAAATAAAAATAAATAAATGAAAAATGGTTGATGAAGTTAAAAAATACAAGTTAACACAAAATATTGAAGTGGATGGAGATTGATTGATTTTATGGAGATTGATATATACTGTTTGTTGTGCATGCTGGCTGTTCGGAAGGATTTATCCAAGGAGCATAACTGGTTTATAGAGCCTACACTACTATTTTATAGTGGAGATTATCATTGTCAAATGAATTCCAAAATTTTTGAAAAATATGTAATAGAAAAATTGTTAAGACATTAAACAAGAAAAAGGGGAAAAAGCTCGGACTCGGAAGTAGGTGCTAATTATGGTAACCCCTCACTTACGTCCGTGCATTATTCTCCCCTTCCTTTTTTGGGATCTCCCTAAACGGTAACTTTGCTCAGAGTCGTTCTTAACGGAGCCAGTACATTTTACTTACTACCGCTTTAATTTTAGCGATATGGCAACGCTGTGCGGAACGTTCTCGGCGCATGCTGTGTTGATTGTTTTCAGAGAAGCGTCAGTTACAAACTGCAATTAAGTGGTGTTGAGTTTGCTTTATTTGTTATTCGTTTGTTGTTATTCGTTGTTATATAGTTCAGCTCATTTCGTTATGAAGAGACAAGCTTCAATTGAAACCTTTTTTACGAAAAGGCTAAACGTAAGTGAACCTAGTGAAGTTAACTGTGCCGTTAGCAATGATGCTGCGTCTTCTGTTGTTGCTACTACGAGCACCGATCCATTTCCAGTAGCAGAGGACCGTAACCAGTTAGGCTTATTACAAGAAAGAGCAAACAAATATGATATTGGACACTATTGTCAAATCAACTCTACTCAAAGCTTAACAAATGAAGAAAAAAATTCACTGTTAGAAAATGTTTGGAAACCTCCGATTGGATATAAATTTCCTACTATTTCTAGTTCAAACCATGCTAGATCTTTTCAAATGAAATGGCTAGAAGAATTTAAGTGGTTAGCATATTCCGAGGAAAAATCTGGGTCATTTTGTAAATACTGCGTAATATTTTCTCACTCCGAAACTGTAGGAAAAGGAGACCACCAAATGTCAGGGGCATTGGTAAATAAGGCTTTCACTAATTTGAAAAAGGCAAAAGAAGTATTTGGTAAACACGAAAAATGTACATATCACAAACGATCAATTTTGGTAGCTCAAAATACAAAATCTGTTGTAACTAAAAAATCGGAGAGTGTTATCAATCAACTAAATGCTCAAAGAATAATAGATATTAAAGAAAACAGGAAAAAGCTTATTCCTATAATAGAAAGTATAAGATTTTGCGGGAGGCAACAAATAGCACTAAGAGGCCACCGTGACAGTGGACGAATAGGCTTAGAAGAGCCAGAAAAAAATGATGGAAATTTCCGATCTTTGCTCAGATACAGGGCTAACAGTGGAGACAATGATCTAAAACTTCAATTATTGAGCAGTGGTGGTAAGAGTATGTACACAAGTTCTTTTATTCAAAATGAACTGATTAGCACGTTTGGTCATTTGATTCAAAGTCAGATTGTCACAAATGTCAGAAAATCTATTTTTTACTCTGTTTTGGCAGACGAAACAACTGACATTAGTCAAGTTGAACAGTTTTCTCTTTGTGTACGGTATGTCGACGACTCATCATATAAAATCAGAGAAGATTTCCTGACTTTTGTTCCAGTGTATGACGTTACTGGGGCAGCATTAGCTAACACAGTTTTGGATACCTTGTCAAGCTTAGGGCTTGACCTGAACAAATTGAGAGGCCAAGGGTACGATGGTGCTTCCACGATGAGAGGGCCCTTCAGAGGGGTGCAAGCGTGCATCAAACAGAAACTGCCTCTAGCGTTGTACACACACTGTTCTTCACATACCCTAAACTTATGTTTATCAGATGCAAGTAACATACCCTCTATAAAAAATTGCATGGGCGTTATTAAAGAAGTCTGCGCATTCTTCCATAAGTCAGCCAAAAGAACTGAAGTATTAAAATTAACCATTACTGAATGTTGTCCTGAACAAAAGAAAAAGAAACTTATTTCTTTATGTGAAACAAGATGGGTGGAGAGGCATGACTCGGTGCTTTTATTTAAGGAACTATTGGAACCCGTCAGTCTTTCCCTTTTGAAAATTGAAGAAGAATCAAGTGACTCAGCGCCTAAGGCACACGCTCTAGGTAGTTCTATCACTCAATTTCAATTTCTTGTAAATACTTTTGTTTTGAGCCATATGCTGTCTAAAACACATAACTTATCTGAGAATCTTCAAAAAAAGAACTTAGATCTCACACAGGCTGTGAAAAATGTTTCGAATGTCTTAGATCTGCTTTCAAAAGAAAGGGAAAATGCCGATAACAACTTTAAAGTCCTGTATAGTCAAATACAGGAGCGGGCTGACAAACTTAAGATTAAAGAGGAGGTTCCTAGAATTTGCCGCCTTCAAACAGCCCGCAACAACGTTCCATACAGTACCCAAGAAGAGTACTATCGCCGAGCTGTTTATTTACCTTACCTAGACGATTTTTGCAATTCGCTGAAGGAACGCTTTGAGTCTCACAAGGAAACAGTTGCATCCTTACAAAACATCCTTCCAGAATTTTGTATCAAAACTGATTTCTGTGCATTGGAACCTGCTTTCAATTCCTATGAAGAGGATTTGTCCCATAAAGAGGTTGTGGAAAGCGAGTTCATGCTGTGGAAAGAAAGGTGGAGCCAAGAGAAGTATGAAAATCTTCCCAAGTCAGCCGTAAGCTCTCTTGAAAAATGTGACCAAGATTTCTTCCCAAACATTTATGTTCTATTAAAACTGCTAGCAGTTCTGCCTGTTTCTGTGGCAACCGTGGAAAGATCGTTCTCAAGTTTAAGAAGGCTAAAAACATACTTGAGAAATAGCACTTCGGAAAATAGGCTTAATGGGCTAGCGTTGCTTTCAATCCACAGAGACTTTGCAATAAGCAATGAAGAAGTTCTTGACAAGTTTGCGAGTGTACCAAGAAACCTTGATTTTGTGTTGTAAACTTAAAATATAAAAGTTGTAATAAAGTTGTAAACTTAAAATATTAAATTAAAATAAAAATATACCAATTCTTTAAATTTTTTTTCGTGGGAGTATACCCGAACCCCCCTCTGCTTATTCCATACCCCCCCCGGATTCCCCGGTTATTGGGCCCCCCCCCCCCAAAATATTTTCCTATATCCGCCACTGTCAGCACCTATTAAACAGCTTTTAGAGCTGGGAAAGCCTTTTGGAAGCCTTCCGGAAACTTTCCCAGCTGTATATAAACTGCTGTATATAAACTAAAATAACTGCCGATAAACTTATTCTAAAGCGAAAACTGAAGTAACTCATGTTATAAAAAATTTTCAGTTTTGCCTTTCCGCCGTCGATATGCAAATATTTCACTTACATTTTTGAAGAACGTCTCAAAATAAACTTTGAAGAGATATTTATCTGATTTTGGTATTTATGTAAGTGCTCTATATCATCCTCATGCCTATAATGTGTTTTAAAACAGTTTCAATATTTTTAGATACTATTATTCGACTAGTACACCAAATAAACATTTTGCAGGATCCTTGGGATTTTAAAGCTCTTTCTCTATCTTGTTTTGAAAAATAATTTTTTGAGGATCACATACATATACATTCATAATAAGATGTTTCATGTTCTTGTACTCTTGTTCTCTTCCTATGCCATCCATACAGTGCAAATCTAAAAAAAAACAACATAACAGGTGATTACACGGGCAGTTATACTACTTACAGCTTACTTTGTATCTAATCTATTATCTAGTATTACTCTATTAGTATCTACCTACATAAAACTATCTTTGAAATCTAAATTTTTGATATCAACATCAACCTTAATACTTAAAAAATAAATAATATTGTGGAAGTTACACGTACCTACCTAAAAGTTTTTGAATTGCAATTTTATCAACTGGAAAAGACTTCAACATAATGAGTTTTAAATTATGACAAAGCACAATATTTATTGTTTCAATTTACGTGTAAATAAAATAATAATAATCTTAATCACTTGTAAAAGTAAGGTTAAGATTTTTGACTTGAGAAAACAGAACTGTCAAATTTAAAACCAAACTGCTATAAAATTTTAAAATTCCCGCTAAAAGGAATCTGGCAACATTGCCGTCGTTTGCTGGACATTTAATCTCTCCCACACATAATGTTCAGAAAAAGGTTACACCATTTTGAGCGTCGGGTTTGGGGGGGGGGAGGAGAGGGGGGAGAAATCAGTAAATTCGTAGTTTTTTACGTTTTTCGTCAATATTTTAAAAACTATGCGGTTTAGCATGAACAACCGTCTGCATAAAAATGTTCTGCATTAAATTTGAAATAAAAAAGGTCCTAACCCAAACATCCAAAGTTAAAGCTTTCCTCCAACGCCAAATTGTTCTATATGGTCCACATATTGTGGTAAATTATTAGTTTTTAGTAAACGCTTTTATTTAGTTCAATAGTTTGCATCAAATTTTTAGACGTTAATTTGACTGCCTTTTCTTCAATGCAAATGAATGAAAATTTGCAGACATGTATTCGCGGGAACAATATACGAATAGTCAATAAAATTTTTTTTATGTTTATTAAATGTTTAAATAAAAAAATGCTTGTAATGGAAAATGCTTAAATTCTCCTGTTTTTTACAATGTAGAAACTTGAAACTTTTACCTTTTGTAGCTAATGATATGAACTATACATAATTTCACTTTAACGTTAATTGTTTACGTTATTCTTCATAGATAAACAATGAAATTTCAAATTTTGAACGCTCATATTTGTTTATATAAAAATCGGCGCTTATGGTAGGGGAGCCCAAGCGGGGATTTTTGCAGTTACTTGAGCGCGTCAGATTATCATATGGGGAGAAACCTGGTACCCTGCAGATGTATCTCGGCCATATATTGGCTCTTAACACAGGAAAGTTCGTTATGGGGGGCCCGAAAAAAAATCTATCTTTAAAAATAGTCGAAATTGTCAGATTAAGATAAGGTAAGTTAAATACATGCAAAAGAGTGTATATTTAAAAAATCTGACGATTTGAGCGGGGCGTAAGGAAATGCGTGAATCAAAAAGTTTCACAAAAAAAGCGAATATTTCGCGAAATGAACGTCAGATCGAAAAACTAAAAAATACGTCTTCAATATCTTTCAAAAATCGATTGAATGGTACCAAGCATGACCCCCCCCCACGGAGAGGGTTGGGGAGTAAATTTAAAATTTTAAATTCAAACCCTATTTCGCAAAATAAACATCAGATCGAAAAACTGCAAAATTCAATTTCATTGTTTTTGAAAAATCTATCGAATGGTATCAAACATGACTTCCCACGGAGGTGGGGTTGGATGAAGGTTACTTTAAAATCTTAAATGGAAGCCCCAAATTTTTATTGCAAATTTGGATTCTTTACGTAAAAATAGGCAACTTTTATTCGAGACATTTTTTAGAGCTATGGATAGATGGCGCTATAATCGGAAAAAACGTTGGAAATGGAAAATTAAATTGAAAAGTGGAAATTTCCCACTAAAATGGAAAATGTTACTTAACTTTTTTTGGTTTTAGGACCTAATAATCACAACCCAATGGGTCTCCATAATATAACGCACATATGACTGCAAATTTAGCATACTTTGCTCCCCTATTATTCGTGTCAAATTTCAATATGATACGAAACAAAACTTCACGATAGCTTAGTGTGAAAACCTCGTATACTATTTCACAGAAAATTTTACAGGAGAGACTTTAAACTAAATTTCTGCATACTATAACTTAAACCAAAAAAACTATGTTAACATATTTTTGATTCTGAGTATGTTTAGATCATTACACATACATTTTTCATATATATTTTGGGTTAGAGTATGCAGATATTCAGTTTAAAATCAGTCATGTAAAATTTTCTGTACAATGAGATACGAGGTTTTCACACTAAGCCATCGTTCAACCAAACCTCGAAATAAAAAAAATTCCTGTTTTTATCGTAGTCTTAGAAAAATCACCGGTAGAGAGGTTTTGTGCTACAATTAACATTAACGCATTCGTTTTGGTGTATTAATTAAACGCTTTTCTTTAGTTCAATCGTTTGGATAAAATCTTTGGACGTTAATTTTACTGCCTTTTGCTCAATGCAAATGACTAAAAATTTGCAGACATATGCATTCGCGGAAACAATACACGAATAGTCAATAAAAAATTGTTTATGTTTATTAATTATTGTCTAAATAAAAAACGATTTTAACGAAAAATGATTAAAATCTCTTGTTTTTTACAATGAAGAAACTTGAAACTTTTACAGCTGGTAGCTAATTATATGAAATATACATAATTTCACTTTTTACGTTAATTGTTTACGATATGCAATAAAGTTTCAAATTTTTTGCCGATTTCGACTACTTTTCATGTTTGTACCTACATCATAATGTTTTTTATACATATTTTAATAAACATGACGATATATTTTAATGTTTGAAAAGTGTAAGACTAAAAAGTAAAAAATAAAAAAATATGAAAAAAATTTTTTTTAAGAAACGCTTTTCTTTAGTTACGAGTGCCTAAAATTAAAAGTATTATAAAAAATCAACTCGAAAATCAAAAAGCGAAAAATAAAAAAAAATGAAAAATCTAACACATTCGTTAAAGAAAAGCGTGGGGCGAAAACCGTTTATTCGATGAAGACGCGCCACGCTTTTCTTTAACGAATGTGTTAGATTTTTTCAATTTTTTTTATTTTTTGCTTTTTAGCTGATTTTTACTTTATCGTACTACATACGTAGTATGAGTATAATAGATAAAGTTATAGGATCGTGCAAAAAAAGTTTTTTCAGATTTCACTTTTTTTCGACGTTTTGAGTCCCCCTGAGTCTAAAAAGCAAATAAAAAAACATGTCGGAAGTATGTACGTACACGTACGTATGTCGCCACCGCCCAGCAAAAACTACTGGACCGATTTCGATGAAATTCGGTATGAGTAAGTTTAAGAGAATTTTGTCGAGAAACTAAGCTTTTGAAAAAAACCTCTCAAAGGGGGGCCGAAATAGTTTGGGGCCCATTTTTGCAAATTTGGACTGAAACGAATGAAATTTAATTTAAAGTTAGCCCATCGATAGGTAAATAGAAATACGGAATTTGACATTTCCAAATCCAAAATGGCGGCCAGCATGGCTGACCGCCCACCCGACACATTTCCCTGCCAATCTAAAAACTTGTTTAAGATAAATTTAATTTGAAAAAATATTTATATAGCCTAAAGATGGGGCTATAACAAGAATATTATCGTTTTTCAAGAAAAGGTATGGGTTGCCTATATTTAAGGGGTCAAAATTTGACATAACTTTGAACTAGATTTTTTCAAAAATGGCTCCAAGGAATTTGTTTATTTTTTGATATATTTTTGATATCGTATCGGTTAATTGAATAACATTAGTCATATTTCTTAACTCCTCATAGGAGGGGAGTTATGAATTTAAAAAAAATTTCGAGTGCCCGTAACTTCCTCTGTAATAGAAACTAAAATTTGAAATTTGGCAGACATATATAGTACTTTATTAACTATCATCACAATAAATTTTACCCACAATATGGCCTCCGGTTGAACCGGAAATGAAAAAAAATCTTAATCTTTTAGATACGCCCTGTATATTTTTACACATTTTGAAAGAATGCAAAAACTCGAAAAGTTACAGAAAATAGAAATTTTGCTAGAATCGTGTGTCCTCTCTCACGTGATCATAGCAAAGCATAGGGCAGTTAATGAGAGTATTTGGCTCCGAATTCCATCCTACTACATCGATGTACTTGATATTTTCACAGTAAGTAGGGAATAGCTCAAGAAACAAAATCTACCCTATATACTATGGAGCTTTTATCTTGGGGCAATTCTCACCCCTTCAAGAGGGCGGAAAATTTGTTGGTCAAAATAAGCATAGAAGTGACTAGAGAACCTATTTTTAAGCAAAAACTGATCTATACTTTTTTTTGAGAACTCAATACTTTTTGAGTTATGGGTAGTTGAAAATTGGCCATTTTCATTTAAAAATTACACGTTTTCGGACGGTTTTTTGTGAATACCTTAAAAACTATGCATCAAACTAAAAACACTACATAACATTTTTTTTAGATTATAAATAACGAAGAGATTCGTTCCTTCGTAAATTTTCTATTTACATATATGTACATAATACAAAAAGAGATATGGTAGGTAAAAAGAGTTTGTTTTTTGGTACATGTTTTTTTAGATTATAAATAACAAAGAGATTCGTTCCTTCGTAAATTTTCTATTTACATATACATAATACAAAAAGAGATATGGTAGGTAAAAAGAGTTTGTTTTTTGGTACATGCTCAAAGTGCTCATGCTTTTGTAGTGTTTGAAAAGGCCTTTAAAACGAGCACCGTTAAATGTCGGTTACATTCAAACTAAGCGAGATATGGTGCAAAAAAATATATGACTAATGTACTTTAAGGAAAAATGGGAAGTAAATACATTTAACCCCTCATCCACCAGAATTTAAATGCATTGTTTTTATTTTGCAATACCCCTTAATATAGTGTTATTTCTACTTTCAAAAAGTTGGACGGGTTTAAAATGAAAGGTTTTTGAAAAAAATAAGATCAAATCATAGAGCGCCTTTTTAAATTTTCTTAAAATTCTTCCTTTTGCTCCATGCAATTCGAAAATAAAAATGTTCTATCCCCGAGAAGTGGTGGGAACCGCCCCCATGATAAAAGCGCCATAGTATATAGCATATAGTATATAGTATATAGGATAGACTTTGAATTAGGAGATTGGGCTACTCCCAAAATTTCATTAAAATCCATGCAGTAAAATGCAAGTATTGTAAACTATTAATTTCTCAGAAAAATGAACTAATTTGAAATGAAAGTATGACTAATATTCTATTGATTTATCCAATAATCTATAGTGTGTCCCCGTACATTTTCTGAAATGCAGGAATTAATTTTGGTAGAACCATAAAATATTTTCACTAGTAATACCACTAGAGGTCAAATTATTTCCGGAAATTTTTTTGAGATCATGAATATTTTGAAAATTTCCCGAGTCGCAGACGAGGGAAATTTTCTAAAAATATTCATGATCAAAAAAAAATTTCCGGATATTAATTTGACTTCGCGTGGTATTCGGTAAGAAAATTCCACACCAAATTTGCATTTGAAAATCCAAAGCTGCATGAACAGATTAATAGCGCGCCATAGCTTTGTCAGCAATTATTTAGGCTTTCAAATTCGTAATTTCTACTCATTGTAGTTGCATGGTAATACCATTTCAAGATAGAAAATAGTATATTCTTCAATTTTACATAAGTTTTGAGTAACTACAAGTGATAGAAAATGAATCAAAACTAAATTATGTAAACAAATAAAAACCAGTCTGTCAAAAATGTTCTGTTATTGTAAACGTCAAAAAATGTCCACTATAATTCGCTGTTGGGTACCCCACGAGCAAAAAATTTCCGATAAAATACCTCCGTTGCCATGGTGATCTGTCAAAATAACGTATTTTGATTGGTTCAAAATTACAGGTGTGGAATTTTCAAGTATACAAGAGGTTTGTTCCAACTCGATACAAAACCGTTCTTGAACGGTTACGAGTATGCGCAGTAACGAAAAATGTGTTACTGCGCATAATTATTCGTTATTGCGCATGCGCGTAACGATTCAAGAACGGTTTTGTATCGAGTTGGAACAAACCTATGATGTTTCTAAGATATCAAAATAACGAGTAACTTTGATATTTTTATAGAATGCCAGTATCTAGTACGATAACGATAATAGATCGGTACGATAAAGTTCTCGGGCGTCCTTTCCGTCCAGCGTTTTTATATTATTTTTAATTTTTGGCACTCGTAACTAAAGAAAAGCGTTTCTTAAAAAAAATTTTTCATATTTTTTTATTTTACGTTTTTCGTCAATATTTTTAAAACTCTGCTTTATCATAAACAATGTTCTATACAAAAATGTTTTACAGAAAATTTAAAACAAAAAAGGTTTTATACATTATAATTGTTATAAAATCAACGGTTCCAGAGTTACGAAGAGTGAAAAGTGGAGGTTTTCGATTCTTTTTCTATTTATTATTTGGGCAATTGATGATGATTTTGGGTGGTGAGGTTGACGTTTCTTCAAAGGCTTATCATTAACATACCATCGGCCAGTGAAATAGCAAATTTTATTTACAAACCACAATCCTGTTAAAGAAAATTTCTTTCCTCAGTAATAATGTTATAAATTGCCCAAGAAATATAAAAAGTAACGAAAACCTTCACTTTTCACCCTCCGTAACTCTGGAGCCGTTGATTTTATAACAATTATGTATCGGACCTTTTTTGTTTTAAATTTTATGTAGAACATTTCTGTATAGAACATAGTTTACGCTAAAGCATAGTTTTAGAAATATTGACGAAAAAACGTAAAAAAACTACTAATTTACGAACTTTTCCCCATCTCCACATCAAACCGGACGCTCAAAATGGTGTAACCTTTTACTGAACAATATGGGAACCATATAGAAGCATTTGGTGTTACAGGAAAACTTTTACCTTGGATGTCTGGGTTAGGCCTTTTTGACCAATTATACTATACTACCTCCGTTTTGCAACCGTTAGCTTTAGAAGGATTATGCATAGATCCTTTTTTTATTTTAAATTTAATGTAGAACACTTTTGTATAGAAAGTTGCTCACGCTAAACCGCATAGTTTTAGAAATATTGACGAAAAACGTCAAAAACTACGAATTTACCGATTTCTCCCCATCACCCTCCCCCCCCCTCAAACCCGACTCTCAAAATGATGTGATTTTTTTCTGAACATTATGTGGACCATATAGAAAAATTTGGTGTTGGAGGATAACTTTCACTTTGGATGTCTGGGTTTGGGTCTAGTTATACCATAGGTACTAGTTAGAAACTGCAAGAGGAGCATTTATAAAATAGATCTATACTGATCAATTCTCAGTTGAATTTACAACTAAGGATCAAGTAAAGATCATAATAGGTAGATGCGAAGGTGACTTGATGAAGATGGCAAAATCATCATCATATAATCTATGACTGGGCGAGCAAGTGGTGAATCAACTCTAAACTTTACGAACAAAAACGTTCAAAATAAATTTTCAATAAATATAAAATCAAACTCCATATTCAAATACTGCAAAATATTTGGGTATTACTCTAAGCTCATGTAAAGAAGAAAAGAAAATAATTCTGATTGAAATACAGAACAATGTACTGGCTGCAATCTACAATTACGTTTTATTATATAAGTAAAACTGAACAATAGTATTGTTATAAAAACAGTATAAACATTTAGAAGGAAAATGCCAAAACTAAAAACAAAATATTTCTATTCAAACAAAAAATTAAATTAAATAATAGGTGGGTAAGTACTTATTTACTGATGGCTTACATAAAATTTCCTCAGTCGACGTCGACATAAACGTCTTTGTGGTTTACCCATTGTAAAAACTATGAACACTTTGTCAAGTCAAAAGAAGTCTGAATAATCCTTTTCAAAATATTTATGACTCTACACTGAAACGAAAGTGTGTATATCGTTGTCGATATCTACCTGTCGGCTAGATATCGACAAGTACAACCTGTGTTGGACCGAGAGAAGAGGTTTGATATTATAGGAAAATTAATAAATATAAAGTAATAGTTTAAAGGCCATAGTTCATACTTTTTCTTATAGATATAATATAATATGCCTACTAATAAAGAAAGTTTATTACACCAATAACAATAACTTCTGTTATATAATACTATATTCTTATATAACTATAGCACAGTATACATATAGATGATTACATAAGGATGATATACCTACTATTTATACTGTGACTATTATAGTATTATAAAGATTAAATACACCCCCTCTGTGGCTCAGTGGCAAAGGATTCAGGGGTCGTGAGTTCTATCTCAGCTGGGTAGGATATTTTTCATTTATTAAAAATTAATAAATGAAAATAGTTTCTTTTCTTTTGGGATCGGTACTCACCGGAGGGACCACAGGCGTTCGGAAACAAATTAGCGTTGCTTTATAAATACAATGACTTTGCTAAATAGTAACAAAACATTTACTCAACACACAAACACACACTACATATTACACTAGGTACCTGATTGAAAAAATCCACTGTACCATGCCAATGGCCATTAGTTGTCTAGGCATTACGCTAAATAAATAAAAAAAATAAATAAATAAAATAAAAACTCATGAGCATTAATATTGTATGATATCATTTTTAACTGAAAAATCCCTAATTAGATTGGCCGAAACACACTCTCGCCTTGGTCCTAACTGGTACAATTTCTAAAACATATTTTTTTAATTGTTAATGAGGAAGGTTTCTTATGGGGAGACGGGCAATAACAACTAAAAAACAATGTTTTAAATTAAAATAAGTCCAAAAGACTTATCAAGAGCGGATAGAATAAGGTTTGAACTTGAATTTAGGTACTTCGTAATTTCAAAAATGATATTTTATATTGATGTTTTTCAGCCTTCAAAATCGTCATATTTCATTTTTTTTTCAGTTTAAAATTGTTTATAACCAGAAAACGATCAACTTTAGGGAAAAATTACAAAAGATCTTTTTTGTTTAGAATGACCTAGAAAATCTGAAATAATATCTGCCCGGCTCGAATTTTTTTTATTTATAAAAAATGTCATTTTTTAATTATTATTTAATTACAGTTAGAAAAAGATTAGATCGGGCATTTTTTGTAATTGTTAACATGCTAAATTACATATCCAATCATTTTTATCCATTAAACGGTAATCAGTGCAAATCGATTTTATATTAGATTATATCTCTGGCTCCTGTGAATAAGCACATAAGTACTTTAGTAAGTTTTTCAGGAGAGTCGAAACAATGTTTACAGGGTTGCGCAAAATAAAAAGAGGAAATTAAATCGGCATTAAAAACAGCAAAAATGGTAAATAAGTAGGTCTAGACCAAATTCCAGTAGAAAAATTAAAATGCATAAATGACGAAACCTTTATTTAGACATTATCGTAGACTTGATTAACATAGTGTAGTAGAGAACAAGTGCAAGGAAAAAAATAGAAGGAAAAACGGAATCCAGGCCGTAGAAGAATGTCATGGTTGCGGAATTTGAGAGAGTGGTTTGGCTGCACCACTAATGAACTTTTTAGGTCAGCTGTAAACAAGGTCAGGGTAGCCCTGATGATTTTCAATCTCCGATAGGAGTGGCACAAGAAGAAGAAGAAGTACAGAACAGGAAACATACCAAAACAGTGCTTACTCACCTTGTGTGCTATCCCTAAAAATATAAACGCTAAAGGTTGCAATGAATATAGAACAATGTCCTTAATAAGTCACATTCTCAAATTATTTTTGAAAATAATACATGGTCGTATAATATAAAAAACTGGAAGGATGAATAGATGATAGTCAGTTTGGGTTCAGAAACGGAGTAAGAACCAGAGAGGTGTTATTTGCTTTTAATGTGTTAGCTCAAAGATGTATAGATATGAATGTGGATGTGCATGTTTGTTACGTTGATTTTGAAAAAGCATTTGAAAAAGTAAGACATGAACAATTAGTACAAATTATAAAGACAAAAAACATAGACGAAAGGGACTTACGAATAGTAACAAACCTTTACAGGAATCAAAGAGCATAAATTGTAATAGATACAAACCCGGTCCAGAAATTGAAGTCAGGAGAGAAGTTAAGCAGGGATGTGTTATGTCTCCATTACTCTTTATTGTATATAGTGAAGCCATTTTTGAAAAAGCATTACTATCTCATAGTGAAGGAATAATACCAAACGGGAGATCTATTAACAACATAAGATATGCAGATGATACTGTAATTATTATAGCAAGCTCTGCTGAACAACTCCAACTACTACTAAACAAAACAAACAGTTTCTGTGAAGAAAATGGACTAAAAATGAATACAAAAAAGACAAAATACATGATACTAATTAAGAAAACATACAACCAAACATTCATTTGGGATATGCACCGATAGAAATGGTCGATACATAGAAATACCTAGGAACCTGGATTTTATAGAAAAATGACAAAACAACAAACAACAGAAATAAGGACCAGGATAGAAATAGCAAGAAGTGCGTTTGTAAAAATGAAAACAGTTTTCTGCAACAAAGACCTTGGATTGGATCTGAGAGTAGAGCTTTGAGATGCTACGTGTTCTCGATAGAGCAATATGGACTTGAAAGTTGAACATTGAAGCAAGAACATATAAATAAGCTACAGTCATTTGAAATGTGGTGTTACAGAAGGATGCCTAGAATAGCATGGACACAGAAGAAAACGAACACGGAAGTATTGCGAGATATGGGCAAATAATGCGAAATAATATACACAATAAAATAAGAAATTTATAATATCTGGGACACGTAATAAAGAGACAGCGATATGAAATACTAAGACTGATATTACAGAAAAAGATAAGAGGCAGAATGAGTATTGGAAGAACGAAAGTGTCATGGTTGAAGAATTTTTAAGGAACTGGTTTAAATGCAGTTCTGTAGAACTCTTCAGCGCAGCGGTAGATAGAGTAAAGAGAATGATGATGATATCAAAACCACCGCACCGATTGGTAGACGGCACTTAAAGAAGAAGAAGCAAAATCGCAGAATAAAGTTAAAACATTTAAACGTACCTTTTGACGATAATGGGAGACATTTATTGGACAAAACTATATTTAGTCACATTATATTAAATTTTTTAAAAGTTATTGAATGACTTATTCAGATATTCATGGTTGTATTTTATGTATTATTATACTAACATTATTTAACATAAGAAATGCTGATCTTTTGTTTATTATTCCAATTGTAAAAACAAACTATTTAGGTACAAAATAACACAATAATATGTATAATAATCCCAACTATGAAATTATTAAAGGACTCGCCTAAAATAAAGTGATTCATAGGATAGGTATACGGATATATTTTGTGGGTAAGTAGAGACCAGTATTATTATTACGGGGCCATAAAATCAACATGGACCATTACCTGTTACCTATTGTAAAATTTTAAGTGAATGCAGTCCGACAAATCCCGTTGTGAAAATGTGAATAAGCAAATAACTGTAGGAGGTACATATCTTATTTACAATTCACAAAAATTTATTGAAACGGTTATTCTTACGTTTCATAATTTCCGAGATGTTTAAATATCCACAATGTTAGACTTTCTTTTATTTGTTTATATTTAAATACATTTTTAGGCCTGGATCCCGCGTGCCAAAAAAAGTTGATTAATAACATGCTGAACATTTAGTAATAGCTTAACGGTGTCTAGTCGGACAAACTTTGATGTATGGGAACACTGGAACAGGGGAAGTTTTAATTGTGGAACGTATCATCCTGACAAGTTTATGATTGTGAAAACTAGCAGGGTGTTTTTAAGTTTATTTAGTAGGTAGCAAACTTTACATAATATATGAAAAAAAATTTCCCCTCGACCTTTACCGAAAGTATACTTTTCCTGACCTGATTGTAGGGCGCAAAGTCGTACTTTTCCTCCCTAGGGAGGAAAAGTAAAAGCGACGTCATGGTATGTCATTGATGAAATAACTTATTGACGCCCTATTTATAGTACTATACATTATTTAACGTTTTATATTATATATTATATATTATATATTAGTAGTTAACGTTTATTTATAGAGTTTATTTTGCAGAATGGTAAAAACAGTAAATTGATATTTTGATTTAACAATGTTTAAATTAATAACTTGACTTATATTTGACAGTTGACAGTTATACTGTACATACTTGTTAGTTTTAGTGCTCTAATAAATTTTGTCAGTTAGTTGCATAAATAACTTATTTAAAAATGAAAAAATTACTTGATATTTGAGGAAGCTGAAAAAATCATATGTATAACATGGGAGTAAAGTGCTTTTCCTCCCTCGAATGATTACTCCCCTTCGCTACGCGTCGGGCAGAAAACTTCATTCTCGGGAGGAAAAGTAGCACTTTCCTCCCTTGTTATACAAATAGCTATTCTCCGACAAATATAATGTAAAAAAATACAGGATCCTTTGTAAAAGGTATATTTAAAAGACCCAAATAAGGGTTACATCACAAAACAAAACGTTTTTGGATTAACAAGTAATCCATCATCAGTGTTAAGCCAATAGCATGCATGCGTGAGCCACCAAAAAGTTATGGGTAAAAACACTTTAAAAGTTATAAGATCTTATATGATACTACATAATATGTTTAAAATAGTTGGATCTTGTAAATATTCCTGGATATTACCCAGGGCAACACAGGACTCTAACGTGCATGTGAGATGAGAGGATGTACCTCACATATTGAAAATTGAGTGTCAACATCCAACTAATTTAAACATATTATGTAGTAATATTTAAGAGCTTATAACTTAAGGGTTTTACCCATAACTTTTTGATGGCTCACGCATGCATGCTATTGGCTTTACACTGATAATGGATTATTTGTTAATCCGAAAACGTTTTGTTTTGTGATGTAACCGTTATTGGGGTCTTTTAAATATACCTTTTACAAAGAATCCTGTATTTTTTGTGATTTATGGTATACAGCCAGTTACAGGAATTTTATTTTCCTCGTGGATTTTTAAATATATTGGGCGTTTTAATAAATGCGATACGTAGAACATTTGAAATAACAAGAATTATGTTGGTGATTAATAGCAGTCTGGTTTTTGCATTAGAGTTTAATCAAAGGGTAACAAATCAATTGGAATTTCCGTCCGACGAAATAGATGGGACGAACGTTTTAGTAGTCTTACGTTCGAAACCTGTAACCTGTTCCACAATTAAAACTTCCCCTGTTTCAGTGTTCCCCTCCATCCAAAGTTTGTCCAACCGGACACCGTTAAGCTATTAACAAATTTTCAGCTTGCTATTGATCAACTTTTTTTGGTACGCGAGATCCAGCCCTATTTATTATATGGGTATATTATATTAAATAAATAATATTTTATCTAACAATAAAACACTGAAAACGTTTGTTTTCTATACTTCCACAAAATTTATTATAACTAAGTGACTACAGCTGTTTCGGCAGAGTGCCTTTCTCAAGTGATTTAGTTTACAATGGTTTGAATATTTAAAGTCTTTAACTGAAGAGGTGGAGGAGTGGGGAGCTGTTTGTCTCGAGTTGGTCATTCAGAATTATATCTGTATTTTTCAATTTATTAATTTCCATTGATTCTAAAAAAGATAGCTTAAGGCCTTTATTTTGAATATGTAGAATTTGAAACTCTTCATTGAAAGAATGATTATGATCTAGAAGGTGAAGTGCGTATGTAGAAGTGTCTGTTTTTCTATTGTTGAATGCCCTTTTGTGTTCTGCTATCCGTTTGTCAAAAGTTCTGCCAGTTTGACCGATGTACGTTTTCGGACAGTCACCACAAGTTAGTTTGTACACACCACTCTGTAGTTGCTTTCTCTTTCGGCTTTTATTGTTCTTAATATATTTGCTTAAGTTGTTGTTAGTTCTGAAAGCTGGTGTTATTCCTTTCTTTTTTATGTATCTGGCTATCTTTGTTGTTATCTTGCCAGTATATGTGAGAGAGCAGAAGGTACTGGGTTCTTTCTGTGGTGGTGGATACACTAATTTCAGGGCTTTCTTATGGAGTTTTTGGTTTAAAATTTTGTTAACTGTTTGTTCGTTATAGCCGTTGTTTACTGCTATTTGTTTAATGATGTTTAGTTCTATCTCGAAGTTATTTTTTGTCATGGGAATTTCTGTCAGTCTATGTATCATGCTATGGTAGGCTGCTAATTTGTGTTGTGTAGGATGGGATGATGAATTGTGTATAGTTGTGTCAGTATGGGTAGGTTTATGATATACGGAGAACTCATGTTTGTTGTGTAGTCTGGAAATCGTTACATCTAGAAAGTTTATGGAGTTATTCTGTTCTGTTTCTATTGTAAACTCAATATTATTATGAAGTGAATTAATATATGATAGAAATTGGTCAAGTTGTCTGTTAGTACCTGTAAAACATACTAGTATATCATCCACGTATCTCCACCAATATAAGAACTGTTTAAATACGGGATGTTTAGAAATTGTTGTTTCAAGTTGGTTCATAAATATATCTGATAGCAATGGGCTTAGAGGATTACCCATAATAAGTCCTGCACTGTTGTTTGTGTATATTTGATTATTGAATTAAAAATAGTCTTGATTTATGCAAATTTCAAGAAGGTGTAAAATTTCAGATGCAATGATCGGATTTGTACTATTATGGTCTAAAAGATTTTTAACTAAAACAAAAGTTTCTGTAGGAGGAACACTAGGAAAAAGATTTTTTACGTCAAATGAAATTAGTCTGGAGTTGTTGGGCAATTGAAAATGTTGTATTTTATTAACTAGTTCTAGTGTATTTTTTACGGTGAATTTAGGTGAAAATTTAGTGTATTCTGTAATAATATCTGACAGTTTTTTTGAAAGTTTATATGACGGAGCTGTATAAAAAGAAACTACAGGTCTTATTGGGTGGTCAGGTTTGTGTAGTTTAATAAAAGAGTATAATTTAGGAGGTTGTGGGTTCATAATATTAAGGTATTTCTGTTCTGTTGGATTTAGTATTGATTTTGAATTTTCAATGGCTAGTTTAATTTGTTTTCTGTATTTTTCTGTGGGGTCTTTGTTTAGTTTTATACTGTTTTGGTTAGTTAAAAATTCTATTGTTTTGTTATTATAGTCTCGTTTGTCGATAGCAATAGTAGTGTTACCTTTGTCTGCTTTTGTAAATATTATGTCATGTTTTATTGATTTATTTTTAATTGAAACGGCTATTTGGTTTTCTTTGGAACAGGAATTATTAGTTTCACTACATACATCAGTAATAGATTTTGAAATGATGCTTTTTTCTATGTTTTTGGCAGTTTTGTTTAACGCTACTTCACATTCTACACCTAAATATTCTAAATTTTTAGCGTTAAACAAAACTGCCAAAAACATAGAAAAAAGCATCATTTCAAAATCTATTACTGATGTATGTAGTGAAACTAATAATTCCTGTTCCAAAGAAAACCAAATAGCCGTTTCAATTAAAAATAAATCAATAAAACATGACATAATATTTACAAAAGCAGACAAAGGTAACACTACTATTGCTATCGACAAACGAGACTATAATAACAAAACAATAGAATTTTTAACTAACCAAAACAGTATAAAACTAAACAAAGACCCCACAGAAAAATACAGAAAACAAATTAAACTAGCCATTGAAAATTCAAAATCAATACTAAATCCAACAGAACAGAAATACCTTAATATTATGAACCCACAACCTCCTAAATTATACTCTTTTATTAAACTACACAAACCTGACCACCCAATAAGACCTGTAGTTTCTTTTTATACAGCTCCGTCATATAAACTTTCAAAAAAACTGTCAGATATTATTACAGAATACACTAAATTTTCACCTAAATTCACCGTAAAAAATACACTAGAACTAGTTAATAAAATACAACATTTTCAATTGCCCAACAACTCCAGACTAATTTCATTTGACGTAAAAAATCTTTTTCCTAGTGTTCCTCCTACAGAAACTTTTGTTTTAGTTAAAAATCTTTTAGACCATAATAGTACAAATCCGATCATTGCATCTGAAATTTTACACCTTCTTGAAATTTGCATAAATCAAGACTATTTTGAATTCAATAATCAAATATACACAAACAACAGTGCAGGACTTATTATGGGTAATCCTCTAAGCCCATTGCTATCAGATATATTTATGAACCAACTTGAAACAACAATTTCTAAACATCCCGTATTTAAACAGTTCTTATATTGGTGGAGATACGTGGATGATATACTAGTATGTTTTACAGGTACTAACAGACAACTTGACCAATTTCTATCATATATTAATTCACTTCATAATAATATTGAGTTTACAATAGAAACAGAACAGAATAACTCCATAAACTTTCTAGATGTAACGATTTCCAGACTACACAACAAACATGAGTTCTCCGTATATCATAAACCTACCCATACTGACACAACTATACACAATTCATCATCCCATCCTACACAACACAAATTAGCAGCCTACCATAGCATGATACATAGACTGACAGAAATTCCCATGACAAAAAATAACTTCGAGATAGAACTAAACATCATTAAACAAATAGCAGTAAACAACGGCTATAACGAACAAACAGTTAACAAAATTTTAAACCAAAAACTCCATAAGAAAGCCCTGAAATTAGTGTATCCACCACCACAGAAAGAACCCAGTACCTTCTGCTCTCTCACATATACTGGCAAGATAACAACAAAGATAGCCAGATACATAAAAAAGAAAGGAATAACACCAGCTTTCAGAACTAACAACAACTTAAGCAAATATATTAAGAACAATAAAAGCCGAAAGAGAAAGCAACTACAGAGTGGTGTGTACAAACTAACTTGTGGTGACTGTCCGAAAACGTACATCGGTCAAACTGGCAGAACTTTTGACAAACGGATAGCAGAACACAAAAGGGCATTCAACAATAGAAAAACAGACACTTCTACATACGCACTTCACCTTCTAGATCATAATCATTCTTTCAATGAAGAGTTTCAAATTCTACATATTCAAAATAAAGGCCTTAAGCTATCTTTTTTAGAATCAATGGAAATTAATAAATTGAAAAATACAGATATAATTCTGAATGACCAACTCGAGACAAACAGCTCCCCACTCCTCAACCTCTTCAGTTAAAGACTTTAAATATTCAAACCATTGTAAACTAAATCACTTGAGAAAGGCACTCTGCCGAAACAGCTGTAGTCACTTAGTTATAATAAATTTTGTGGAAGTATAGAAAACAAACGTTTTCAGTGTTTTATTGTTAGATAAAATGAACTTCCATCAAGTAACGGTCGAATCCATCAAATAATATTTTGTTTTATGCGTAATTTAAAAAATGATTTGATAATTTGTTGACTAATTTGCTTATTCACATAGGCCAGAGATATTATATAGGTACGGGTTATTATCAATCTGTGCTGGCATCAAAAAGCAAATGCTAGAATCGAAAATGTCGAAACAGAAACGATAGATATCAAAAGAGCTGTTAGGCAAGGTTGCGTTTTTTCTCCATTGTTATTAAATCTTTACAGCGAAGCTATTTTTAAGGAAGTAATATCAGAGGAAGAACGGGGTATATCAACAAAAGAAAAAATCTTGAACAACATAAGATTCGTAGTCGTGGACGACACGACTATTTTGCAGACAGTCTAGAAGCACTGCAGCGATTAGTAAGTAGATTACATCAAGTCAGTCTAATATATGAATTACCATGAACGTTAATAAAACCTGGTTCATGATTATTTCTTAGCAACATTCAGTAGGAAGGCTAGATGTCGAGGAAAAACAAGTAGAGAGAGTGAATAACAGCTACATATTATATTTTATTTTGCATGCCTTCAGCGGCTGTGACACAATATGTGCATTATTTTACCAAGGAAAAATGAAATTCAATAACGTACTCCGAAAAAATCCTGATTTGAACGAGATTATTGAGGTATTAGGTTATTGAGATATATAAAAGCCAAACGTTAATCCAGAGATCACTGCTAAAACATGAGAAAGTTTCCTCATTCGGATACAGTGATGCAAAAAGTAAGAAAACCATGTATTTAAACGAATATAGATGTATGCTTCACAAAATCAGTATATAAAAGTAAATTTAATTTTACGTGGCTACCACAAACAGAAGCAGCAGCATAACAACATTCACACCGAACCTATCACTAGGTTCTGCAGAGGTACGAGAATGAAAAAATTGCAGAACAGTGGGGACGGAAAAGAAACAAAAATGGACTAATTCATGTTACGATGCTCCAGCCCCAGCTTCAGAATGGTTATTAAAACTTATTTCTTTTAAGTGTAAGAAAGGATGTCAGAAAGCCTGTGGTGTAGAAAAGCTAGATTAAAATGCTTCGCTATATGCACAAATTGCGAATTAACCCTTGCGAACGGGTTAATAATTTTCAAATACGCAATTTTTTCATATGTTTTACAAGTTCTGATTTAAATCTCGTAACTTTTACTTCCCATTTCAACTAAGTACGTTGTATTTAAAATTTCTAGGCGTGAAATTTGTAGACGAGACTGTGAAGTTGATTTTGTAGACGAAAACGGCCAAATGTAAAATGATTTAAAAGTCTGCACTTTTTACGGGTTTTATTATTACGGCAACACTGCCTGGCTCGGGAATTACCGTATGGATACCTATTGGAGTATACAGGTGGACTGGGTTTGTATGAATCTAGTATTGGCTCAGGTTTGTTAGAAATTTTTAGGTGATATATTTTTTTTCTACAAATCTTTTATTTGCAAACTATGTTTCATAATTCATTACGTCACATATCACCTAAGTTTAAATTTGAAAGATATACTCCTCTAACTCTATCAGAAATCGATGGCTCGGGATAACTGTTTTGTCTAATGGACTGACTTTGTACGAAGGATGTATATATAGTATATATATATATATATATATATATATATATATATGCTTTCTGTTGTTTTCCGGGTTTGACTCCGCGTTGAATAATTTTGGTTTTGATAAAAACCATTATTTTGACGACGTTTCGGCAAGATCTCACTTGCCATTGTCAAGTCAGGTAGTTCCGCTTCTCGCTGCTGCTTGAAGTAAACTGAAGTAAGTTTACTTCAAGCAGCAGCGAGAAGCGGAACTACCTGACTTGACAATGGCAAGTGAGATCTTGCCGAAACGTCGTCAAAATAATGGTTTTTATCAAAACCAAAATTATTCAACGCGGAGTCAAACCCGGAAAACAACAGAAAGCACATATAGCTCCCGCGGAAACTTCAAGTGTAACATATATATATATATATATATATATATATATATATATATATATATTATTAATTTGGTTTCTTGGGTTTAGGTTCATAAAAGAAGAGATGGCTATGATGTTATGTCATATTTATTCGATGTTTCGGCTGGATATCCATGCCTTTTTCAAGAATTATTATTACATGACTAAAAAAACAATTCATCAACGATATAATACTAAAATTTAATAAAAGATTTTGACTTACCCTGCATGCAAAGTTGGTAGTGAAACAGAAATACATAAATAGATAAATATACGTCACAAAATAAAACAATGGTAAAAAATAGGAATACACCCACTAGTCATTACGTTTAAATTATAATGTTTCAAAATTAGTGTGATGTTTTATCGATGTTTGAAACATCAATTAAATAATTAATTGATTTCGCATCATGGGCGTGCTAAATTTTCTTTTGTATAGTTCAAATTAAGTTAAAATATAAATTGTATAGTTCAAATTATAATAAAATAAATTTGGTTTAAATTTTGGACATCCTTCTTGTCATTTATGGCATTGTTGTTCTTTATTATTTCTATAGACTCCAGGAGCTCCCTCTTTTTTTTTGTTATGTTCGGTTTTTAAGATTTTGGTGTTGTCAAAATCAAATTTATGTTTCTTCTCGTTTTCGTGTTTTGTGAGGGCCGTTGAGTTATTTTTGTCGTATTTGTGCGAACGTATTCTTGAGTTGAGTAGCTGGCTGGTTTGTCCAATGTATACCCCATCGCAATCTGTGCAAGGGATTTCATATACCACGTGCGATTTTTTTAATTGAGGGGTTTTTGTTTTTAGTTGTGTGAAATTCCTTTTCAGTAGATTGTACCCTTTATGAGCAACTGTGATGTTGTGCTTAGATAGAAGATTTGCAAGCTGTTCTGATAACCCCTTTATATAAGGAAGAGATGTGTAATTCTTCTTTACCTTGTTAGTTTTGTTGTTATTCTGGTTATTGTAGAATGTATGTAGTCGCGACTTAAAAGTGTTTTCTATGAGTTGATGGGGATAAGAATTAAGTGTCAGTGCTGTTTTTGCCTTTTTTATGGCCTGAGGTCTGTTGATAGGGTCGGACAGTCTGATGGCTCTATCGGCGAGGCCGATAACTACTGATTTCTTTTGGGACAGGGGATGATGAGAGTTGAAATTCAGATATCTCGACGACCAGGTTTTTTTGGTGTACCATGAAGTGGATATAATGCTATTTTCTCTATGTAAAGTCAGGTCCAGAAAATTGATTTGACAATTTTTTTCCATTTCCAATGTAAACTTTAGTTTTGGTGGAAGGGTTTGGGTTTTGGGATTAAAATGTTTACGGACATTCCTCTAGACGAATTTCTTTTAGCAGTTGAGACAACATTAAACTCAACATACTTTATATATAAAGACAAATTCTTCCAACAAACAGATGGATGTGCTATGGGTGCTAGCATTTCTAGTGCTATCGCTCAACTAGTTTTAGAGCACTTAGAAGAAATTGTCCTACATAAAATAGATTTCGATATACCTTTTTTCTACCGTTATATAGATGACTGTTTGACTGCAGCACCAGAGGATAAAATGGATATTTTGTTAAACGAATTAACTTCCACTCAAAACTAAAGTTTACATTGGAAATGGAAAAAAATTGTCAAATCAATTTTCTGGACCTGACTTTACATAGAGAAAATAGCATCATATCCACTTCATGGTACACCAAAAAAACCTGGTCGTCGAGATATCTGAATTTCAACTCTCATCATCCCCTGTCCCAAAAGAAATCAGTAGTTATCGGCCTCGCCGATAGAGCCATCAGACTGTCCGACCCTATCAACAGACCTCAGGCCATAAAAAAGGCAAAAACAGCACTGACACTTAATTCTTATCCCCATCAACTCATAGAAAACACTTTTAAGTCGCGACTACATGTATTCTACAATAACCAGAATAACAACAAAACTAACAAGGTAAAGAAGAATTACACATCTCTTCCTTATATAAAGGGGTTATCAGAACAGCTTGCAAATCTTCTATCTAAGCACAACATCACAGTTGCTCATAAAGGGTACAATCTACTGAAAAGGAATTTCACACAACTAAAAACAAAAACCCCTCAATTAAAAAAATCGCACGTGGTATATGAAATCCCTTGCACAGATTGCGATGGGGTATACATTGGACAAACCAGCCAGCTACTCAACTCAAGAATACGTTCGCACAAATACGACAAAAATAACTCAACGGCCCTCACAAAACACGAAAACGAGAAGAAACATAAATTTGATTTTGACAACACCAAAATCTTAAAAACCGAACATAACAAAAAAAAAGAGGGAGCTCCTGGAGTCTATAAAAATAAAAAAGAACAACAATGCCATAAATGACAAGAAGGATGTCCAAAATTTAAACCAAATTTATTTTAACTTAATTTGAACTATACAAAAGAAAATTTAGCACGCCCATGATGCGAAATCAATTAATTATTTAATTGATGTTTCAAACATCGATAAAACATCACACTAATTTTGACACATTATAATTTAAACGTAATGACTAGTGGGTGTATTCCTATTTTTTACCATTGTTTTATTTTGTGACGTATATTTATCTATTTATGTATTTCTGTTTCACTACCAACTTTGCATGCAGGGTAAGTCAAAATCTTTTATTAAATTTTAGTATTATATCGTTGATGAATTGTTTTTTTAGTCATGTAATAATAATTCTTGAAAAAGGCATGGATATCCAGCCGAAACGTCGAATAAATATGACATAACATCATAGCCATCTCTTCTTTTATGAACCTAAACCCAAGAAACCAAATTAATAAAATATATTAAGGTTCAAGAATCTAACTCAAACTATATATATATATATATATATATATATATATATATATATATATATATATATATATATATATATATATATATATATATATATGTGTATATATATATATATACAGCGTGTCTACTTAACTTGGAAACATATGGGAAACTTTTTTATTATTAATTTTACGAAAAAAAGTTATTCTTTATAAAAAGTTCTGCATGCCCCAAAACCTAATATTCAATCATCAGATATCAAATTTTCTCAATATTATCCGAGGTGTGTCAAAAAATATGAATTTCGGTCAAGGATAAAGTACCTTTATTTCTCTCAATATCGAAAATTCTTATGATAAAAAGTTGTTTGGAATTAAAAACTAAGATCAAATATGCAATTACATGCTTCTAATTGGAAAAAAAATTTTCTCAAAGTTATGGATACCCAACATCGTTTTTAATTATTACAAATATGATAACTCGTTTATTATTCATTTTATGACAAAAAGTTATTCTTCATAAAAAGCTTTGCATGGTCCAAAGTCTAAGACACAACCATGATATATCAACTTTTATTAATTTTATACGAGGTGTGTCAAAAAATATGAAATTCGCTCAAGATTATAGTACCTTTATATTTCACAATATTTAAATTAGAAGGATGTTATTGCATATCGAAACATAGTTTTTAATTCTAAACAACTTTTTTAATACCCGTTTTCAATATTGTGAAAAATAAAGGTACTTTACTCTTGAATGAAATTCATATTTTTTGACATACCTCGTATAAAATTAATAAAATGTGATATCTGATAGTTGCATCTTCGGCCTTAGGACATACAGAGATTTTTATAAAGAATACCTTTTTTTCGTAAAAGTAATAATAAAAGAGTTATCGTATGTGTAATAAATAAAAACGAAGTTAGTATCGATAAATTTGAGAAAAATTTGGAAAATATTTTTTTTCAATTAGAACCATGTAATTGCATGTTTGATCTTAGTTTATATTTCCAAATAACTTTTCATAATAAGAATTTTCGATATTGAGAGAAATAAAGGTACTTTACTCTTGAACGAAGTTCATATTTTTTGACATACCTCGTATAATATTGAGAAAATTTGATATCTGATGATTGAATCCTAAGTTTTAGAGCATGCAGAACTTTTTATAAAGAATAACTTTTTTTCGTAAAATGCATAACAAAAAAGTTTCCCATATGTTTCCAACTTAAGTAGACACGCTGTATATATCAACAGATGAAATAGTGAATGTGGAAAAATCCCCTTACGAACAACTCACACATCCACCATTTCGGGCTGGAAACACCAGTTCTTAGAAATGTGTTTCGCCCTCTTCAACCTCTCTGGGCTCATCAGTAAAGATGAGAGGTTGAATATCTTTAGACATATTCCAATCAAAAAACAACATTCGAGACCTAGACGTAGCAGGAGCGTTAATCTACGGCAAATCTGACAATGACAGTCTCAAGTTTTAATTCCCTAATTACTTAAGGTAAGTAAAATATATGTTTAAAAACAAAAGATGTAGATCTTTGAAACACACTCAGTGATCAAAAGATCCAAGGTTAATGGTTTAACGACCACTCGTACGAAATCAACAGATGAAATAGTGAATGTGGAAAAATCCCCTAACGAACAATTCACACATCCACCATTTCGGGCTGGAAAATTTTTTTTGAATAGAATCAAAGATCCAAACACCAGTTCTTAGAAATGTGTTTCGCCCTCTTCAACCTCTCTGGGCTCATCAGTAAAGATGAGAGGTTGAATATCTTTAGACACATTCCAATCAAAAAACCACATTCGAGACCTAGACGTAGCAGGAGCGTAAATCTACGGAAAAACTGACAATGACAGTCTCAAGTTTTAATTTCCTAATTACTTAAAGTAAGTAAAATATATAGGGTGAGGCAGATAACTGGCCTATTAGAAATATCTCGAGAACTAAAGGCAACAGAATTATGAAAATTGGAATGTAGGGGTTTTTGAAGGATGATCTATTAAATGTAAATATTTTCATCTCTTTGCAACTTCCGGTTATACCGGAAGTTGCTTATAACTTCGTTTTTTTAAATGGGACACCCTATATGTTTTTACATTTTTGGATTCTCCTTAATATCTTCTTTCTTAAAATATGAGGTTTTGTAATATTATACAGGGTATTTTAAAAGATATTTAAGTTTTTTTATTAATTTCGTAGCAAAATTCACACCCTGTAGAATTGTAACAGTTTGACATTAAAAACTCTGCTTACCTTCAGGTGATTTTTAATATAGTCTACTATTGTTAAGAAATATTAGTGTAGCTAATTTTGAAATTGTAGTATACAGGGTTGGTCGAAACTCGGAATGAATATTTTCTTAGTTTTCTTAAATGGAACACCCTGTATTTTAGTATTGTAATGAAATGCTATTTCGTGGTACTTTTTTATTTTATAAGTATTCCCTATACCTAATTGCTTTAATTTGTGAGTTATTGGTGATTCAAGCTAAACATTAATTGCAAAAAAATACGTAAAATTTTATTAGGTTGGTCGTAAAAAAATTCAATCACAAATAATTTTTCAGAAATAAGTACATATTAATCCAGACTGATCCTTGAAATTACCAATAATGGTTTAGCTATCAAAATACCTACGCAGTTAAGATTGTTGGTGCGATTAATAATTAAGCACAAATTAAAGCAGTTAGGTATAGGGAATGCTTAAGAAATAAAAAAGTACCATAAAATATAATTTCATTACAATAGTAAAATAGAGGGTGTTACATTTAAGAAAACTCAGAAAATACTCATTCCGAGTTTCGAACAACCCTGTATACTAAAATTAAAAATTTAGCTATACTAATGATTCTTAACAATAGTAGACTATATTAAAAATCATTTGATCGTAAGTAGAGTTTTATATGTCAAACTACTACAATTCTACAGGGTGTGAATATTGCTACGAAATTAATACAAAAACGTAATTATCTTTTAAAATACCCTGTATAACATTACAAAACCTCATATTTTTAAAAGAAGACATCGAAGAAAATCCAAAAATGTAAAAATATACAGGGTGTCCTATTTAAAAAAACGAAATTATAAGCAACTTCCGGTATAACCGGAAGTAGCAAATAGATGAAAATATTTTCATTAAATAGATGACTCTTCAAAACCCCTTAATTCAAATTTTCATGATTCTGTTGCTTTTAGTTCTCGAGATATTTCTAATAGGCCAGTTATCTGCCTCACCCTGTATGTTTAAAAACAAAAGATGTAGATCTTTGAAACACACTCAGTGATCAAAAGATCCAAGGTTAATGGTTTAACGACCACTCGTACGAAGTCAACAGATGAAATAGTGAATGTGGAAAAATCCCCTTACGAACAATTCACACATCCACCATTTCGGGCTGGAAAAATTTTTTTGAATAGAATCAAAGATCCAAACACCAGTTCTTAGTAATGTGTTTCGCTCTCTTGAACCTCTCTGGGCTCATCAGTAAAGATGAGAGGTTGAATATCTTTAGACACAATCCAATCAAAAAACAACATTCGAGACCTAGACGTAGCAGGAGCGTAAATCTACGGCAAATCTGACAATGACAGTCTCAAGTTTTAATTCCCTAATTACTTAAAGTAAGTAAAATATATGTTTAAAAACAAAAGATGTAGATCTTTGAAACACGCTCAGTGATCAAAAGATCCAAGGTTAATGGTTTAACGACCACTCGTACGAAATCAACAGATGAAATGGTGAATGTGGAAAAATCCCCTTACGAACAATTCACACATCCACCATTTCGGGCTGGAAAAAATTTTTTGAATAGAATTAAAGATCCAAATACCAGCTCTTAGAAATGTGTTTCGCCCTCTTCAACCTCTCTGGGCTCATCAGTAAAGATGAGAGGTTGAATATCTTTAGACACATTCCAATCAAAAAACAACATTCGAGACCTAGACGTAGCAGGAGCGTAAATCTACGGCAAATCTGACAATGACAGTCTCAAATTTGAATTCCCTAATTACTTAAAGTAAGTAAAATATATGTTTAAAAACAAAAGATGTAGATCTTTGAAACACACTCAGTGATCAAAAGATCCAAGGTTAATGGTTTAACGACCACTCGTACGAAAGTTTGCCGTAGATTTACGCTCCTGCTACGTCTAGGTCTCGAATGTTGTTTTTGATTGGAATGTGTCTAAAGATATTCAACCTCTCATCTTTACTGATGAGCCCAGAGAGGTTGAAGAGGGCGAAACACATTTCTAAGAACTGGCGTTTGGATCTTTGATTCTATTCAAAAAAATTTTTCCAGCCCGAAATGGTGGATGTGTGAATTGTTCTTAAGGGGATTTTTCCACATTCACTATTTCATCTGTTGATTTCGTACGAGTGGTCGTTAAACCATTAACCTTATATCTTTTGATCACTGAGTGTGTTTCAAAGATCTACATCTTTTGTTTTTAAACATATATTTTAGTTACTTTAAGTAATTAGGGAATTAAAACTTGAGACTGTCATTGTCAGGTTTGCCGTAGATTTACGCTCCTGCTATGTCTAGGTCTCGAATGTTGTTTTTTGATTGGAATGTGTCTAAAGATATTCAACCTCTCATCTTTACTGATGAGCCCAGAGAGGTTGAAGAGGGCGAAACACATTTCTAAGAGCTGGTATTTGGATCTTTGATTCTATTAAAAAAAAATTTCCCAGCCCGAAATGGTGGATGTGTGAATTGTTCGTAAGGGGATTTTTCCACATTCACTATTTCATCTGTTGATTTCGTACGAGTGGTCGTTAAACCATTAACCTTGGATCTTGTGATCACTGAGTGTGTTTCAAAGATCGACATCTTTTGTTTTTAAACATATATTTTACTTACTTTAAGTAATTAGGGAATTAAAACTTGAGACTGTCATTGTCAGATTTGCCGTAGATTTACGCTCCTGCTACGTCTAGGTCTCGAATGTTGTTTTTTGATTGGAATGTGTCTAAAGATATTCAACCTCTCATCTTTATTGATGAGCCCAGAGAGGTTGAAGAGGGCGAAACACATTTCTAAGAGCTGGTGTTTGGATCTTTGATTCTATTCAAAAAAATTTTTCCAGCCCGAAATGGTGGATGTGTGAATTGTTCGTAAGGGGATTTTTCCACATTCCCTATTTCATCTGTTGATTTCGTACGAGTGGTCGTTAAACCATTAACCTTGGATCTTTTGATCACTGAGTGTGTTTCAAAGAGCTACATCTTTTGTTTTTAAACATATATTTTACTTACTTTAAGTAATTAGGGAATTAAAACTTGAGACTGTCATTGTCAGATTTGCCGTAGATTTACGCTCCAGCTACGTCTAGGTCTCGAATGTTGTTTTTTGATTGGAATGTGTCTAAAGATATTCAACAGCTCATCTTTACTGATGAGCCCAGAGAGGTTAAAGAGGGCGAAACACATTTCTAAGAACTGGTGTTTGGATCCTTGATTCTATTCAAAAAAAATTTTCCAGCCCGAAATGGTGGATGTGTGAATTGTTCGTAAGGGGATTTTTCCACATTCACTATTTCATCTGTTGATTTCGTACGAGTGGTCGTTAAACCATTAACCTTGGATCTTTTGATCACTGAGTGTGTTTCAAAGATCTACATCTTTTGTTTATATATATATATATATATATATATATATATATATATATATATATATATATATATATATATATTGTTGTGATCTTATTTTTGAAATCTGATGCTCTTCTCAGATGTAATTTATTTTATTTAATTAATTAATAAGTATCTCATTAGTCAAACAGATCAAATACCAATATAGTGTCAATCTCAGGGCTAAATTATAATATCAATTACTTACTTTCGTGGCTTCAAAATATTTCTCAGTGGATTCCTAATCGGGATAGATAAAAGAGAGTAAAATAATACACACCTCTCGAAAACTGGCCTTCGCCTTTCGATCGCCAAAAACATTCTGCCTCATATCTCTCATCCATTCTCCTACTTCCAAATTACCCCTTCCAGCATTCAAAAATTAACCAATCCCAAGCAACTTTCAATTATCCGTATTTATCAACACAACTTTCCTTTTTCTAAATATCTTAATGGATTTCAAGAAAAAATAATATTCCCCATTTCAATTTTATTTTCTACATTAATACAACATTTACAAATTTAATGACCTATTATCTTATTCACTAGAGTATTAGTTAGCGGTGGTTAATGACAAATCCTTCCGCGAACACTTTCTTTGTACACATCACTCTAATTGTTTACTGGAGTCGTATTGTTCCCGCGGTTCGTAAACACTTCTCCGAATCACTCTCTTAACAGCTACCTATACATAATTTGTTTTATACAGGGTGTTCCAAATTTACATGCCCGTGGTCGAGAAAAATGAAAACCTTTATTTTAATTTGACTTTAATTTATAATTATAAACTTTTATTTCTTATATCAATTAGGAATATAACAAATCCCCGCCTTTGTATTCGATAAAATTTATCTGCATCTTTAATTAAATTTTCTCGAGGCAAAACCAACTCCCCGTATATTACCTTGCGTTAATCTATGTCTTATACCCTAACGTACTATCTACTTTATGCAGTTCTGTCTTTTATTCGAGATATTTGTATACATCGTGAATATTATAAATTCCTCGGATCTTTTCCGAGTTCCTATGCCTCAACTCGTAACTATTTATCCCATCTTCATTATTCACGATGTACGGGCCTTCGAAAACAGGCATTAACTTTGCGCAAATACCCCCAGGAAGATTTGATACTCGTAATGCCCTCACAAGTACTTTTTCACCCTTTTGGAAAGTCACTAGTCTTCGTTTTCTATTATGTTCCTGTCTTTGGATATACTTTTCATTGCTTCGCCGCAATCTTCTCTGTACTGTTTCAATCACCTGTTGATATTCCTTTGGCTCTGGGTCTTCCCATGGCCTTATCGGCATTACCCCCTTCATGATGTATTCCGGGGTCTCTTTTGTTACTGTGCTCGGAATGGTATTTAGATACATTTCTATTTCCGCCATTTTCCTGTCCCAGTGGCGATGTTGACCATCCGTCGCAATGCGAAGAAATTTCGTCACTTCCTGTATGAAGCGCTCCGAAGTGTTACTCTGGGGATGCCTGATGCTGACAAAATTTGTCTCTATTCTCCGTTCTCGAAGTTGTCCCTTGAAACGATCATTTCGGTAATACGTTGCATTGTCTAGTAGAATCTTTTTTGGTGTTCCTACTGTGGCTATAACATTGTCGATTTTTCTTAATATTTCTTCCCCCTTTGTGGTGCGGCAACTGTATAATTTTACGTATTTTGAAAACACATCCACCATCACCAGAATATGTTTGTTCCTTTTAGTGGTCATAATTAGATCGCTTAACATATCTATTGCTACAATGTCCAATTTGTTCCGGGCTTCAATATTTTTTGCAATATTTTCGTTTTTGAAATTCCTACTCTTATATTTTTGACATACATCGCACTTCTGGGTAATTTCCTTTGCAATGCGGTAATCTTGTCGGCTGATGTAATTTTCCCTAAAAACGAGCCAAACCTTTCTGCTACCGATATGTCCATTGTCCTCATGTAATTTCTTTATTATCTTTTCTGCCAATGTCTGTGTCACTAAATATAGTTCCTTTCCGTCTATTCTCTTAAAATATATGTTATTTTCTACCTCCGCTCTTCTTTTCTTTCTTTCCTCTATGTCTTCCTGGTTTGTCCTTATCTCATTTAACGAATATACCCCTTCTTCTTGTATTAATCTATTTAGTCCCACCTGTAGAGTAATTGTTTCCTTTTTTCCGGTGTCCTCATCCCGTGTTAGGGCGTCGGCTATTATGTTGTCTTTTCCTTTTATATATCGGAACTCAAAATCATACTCCTGTAATAATAGAATGCCTCTATGTATTCTATTATTTACTAATAGATTCTTCATGATATGTACTAAAGCTGCATGGTCTGTTTCGATTGTGAATTTTGCTCCCAATAAGTAAAACCTCAATTTGTTTACGCAATATTCACTGCACTGGCAAACTCCAATTCTGTTACACTATATTTTCTCTCATGTGTTTTAGTCACTCGAGATATAAAACATATCGGCACTTCTTGGTCGTTTTGTATTTGAGACAAAACTCCTGCAAATTTTTGTATGGACGCATCAGTTCGGAGTATAAAAGGTATATTATAAATGGGATGATATATTTTCGTTCCTTTTGCGAATTCTCGTTTTAATGTTTTGAAAGCTTCCTCCTGTTCTTCTTTCCAATTCCATTTTATTCCTTTTTTCAGCAATTTTATCAGAGGGATTTCCTTTTGGCTCAAATCGGGAATCAGCTTTTTAAAATAATTAATCGTGCCAAGAAAACCTCTCAATGTTTTCAAATTCGTTGGCCTTGGGTATTCATCTATGTCTCTGTCTTCGGCTAATCTTACTGTTTTGGTGTCCAATTTATAACCCAAATAAATTATTTCTTTTTGAAAAAATTGACAGTTTTCAATGTTTAATTTTAATCCCGCTGTGTCCAATTCCTCCAGAATTATTTTTATGTGTTCCAAATGACTCTGTGTATCTTGTGAAAAAAATTAATAGATCATCCGGTATTTTAATTTGACTTTAATTTATAATTATAATCTTTTATTTCTTATATCAATTAGGAATATAACAATATATATAATATAATAAAAAAATGTATGGAATGATGACCCTTCATAATTTTATATATTTCCAACTCAATTCACATTCACTTTACGAGTATTAGCCAATAATTTTGCTTATTTATTTATTTATATATTGTTATGCTCTATTATATCTATTTAATTAGATTGATTAGCAAATTCTTATTTTAGTTAATTATTCAATTATTTTATTTACTGCCTATGTAAAACAAAAACTAAATTCAAATTCAATTTTCCAATCAATTTTATTCTCAGGGCTAATTTTGTATTGTAGACAATACCTGTGATCTGTGGCTTCTAATATTTCTGATTGCTTACTTCTTCCGGGGTGGAAACAGGGAAATTGAGAAAACACTCAATATCATATAAATGTAATCTATTTTTTTTATCAAATGTACATGTACATGTGATTCAAAAAATATTAAATTCAAACTTTGTTGCAACAATCTCTTACTTAATCAATTAAACTCTAACTCTGATATCTCCTTGTTTTGACAAAAAAATTATTTAATTAATTTATTATTTACTCATACTAAATAAAATTTACTTTTCTTCTTTTGACTTGATTTCTTAAATTTTAGATGACTAACTGCGTAAAAGAAAAGTTCAATAAACAAATAAACAAATATGGGTTTGATATAAACAAATTTTCTCCATTCCGACAAATAATTTGACTGACCTTTTTGTTTCTTCACTGCCTCGTTCTCTGGATTGCGCCGTCCTTGATTCTTCCAAACAGGTACACTCTAGATGTTGCGAAAAAGTCCATCTCGTCACGACTGCTTCCAAAATCATACAGGATTTGCTCGAATTCTGTTACTCAGTTTTCCTTGTTCGATATCTTGTGCAAAATATATTAATCAGCTACTCGTTCTAGACAAAACAAAGGAAGCTCCCTCGGACCAGGAAAATTGACTCTTCAACCGGTCGACAATTTGGTTTCAACTTGATTCTGCTCGCAAAGGCCGATTACACACACTCTACACTGATTACTAAACTTTTTAAAACAAAAAACTGGACTGCCTTCCACCGATGTTAATTACACAGTGACCTCTCGTCTCTCGCTAAATTCCGACTCTCTTCTACCTCATCTTTCCCACTCAATCAAAACCACGCCTCTCTCAAAACCTTTCTTCCCATTTCTAACCATTTCTTCTAAACCAAATTTTTTTTCACAGAACTTTCCCATTTTGTCGTATTTCAAGAGATATCATAATTAGTTCTTTCCTACTTTCTACTTTAAAATCTAAACCTCATACAATTTGTATAACACATTAAAAACCTTCCCGGAAAGGATCTTAAAGCCGTCTTTGTTTTCGTCAACGATGTCCACTTGCATTTCGTCGAATGACTTATTAGTCGTTTCACTTTTTCCCGAAACACTTGCTTAATAGCAAAATTAAATTCTAAACAATTTTGGTGATGAAAATACAGGTTGAAAAAAACTATCATTTTATGGTCGTTGATATAAATTTAATTTTTTCTGAATTTCTTTACAAAAAAAACAATTCTACAACAATATATATATATATATATATATATATATATATATATATATATATATATATATATATATATATATATATATATATATATATATATATATATATATAGTATATATATATATATATATATAAAACAAATGAAATAGAGAATGTGGAAAAATCCCCTTACGAATAACTCACACATCCACTATTTCTGGCTGGGAAAAATTTTTCGAATAGAATCAAAGATCCAAACACCAGTTCTTAGAAATGTGTTTCGCCCTCTTCAACCTCCGTGGGCTCATCGGTAAAGATGAGAGGTTGAATATCTTTAGACACATTCCATCAAAAAACAACATCCGAGACATAGACATAATAGGAGCGTAAATCTACGCCCAACCTGAAAATGACAGTCTCAAGTTTTAATTCCCTAATTACTTTAGAGTAAGTAAGATAATGTTTATGAAAAAACAAAAGATGTAGATCTTTGAAACACACTCAGTGATCAAAAGATCCACAGGTACTGGTTTAACGACCACTCGTACGAAATCAAACAAATGAAATAGAGAATGTGGAAAAATCCCCTTACGAATAACTCACACATCCACTATTTCTGGCTGGGAAAAATTTTTCGAATAGAATCAAAGATCCAAACACCAGTTCTTAGAAATGTGTTTTAATTTAACAAATGTTGAAGAGGGCGAAACACATTTCTAAGAACTGGTGTTTGGATCTTTGATTCTATTCGAAAAATTTTTCCCAGCCAGAAATAGTGGATGTGTGAGTTATTCGTAAGGGGATTTTTCCACATTCTCTATTTCATTTGTTTGATTTCGTACGAGTGGTCGTTAAACCAGTACCTGTGGATCTTTTGATCACTGAGTGTGTTTCAAAGATCTACATCTTTTGTTTTTTCATATATATATATATATATATATATATATATATATATATATCAAGCAGTGATTCTTGAGGATGCAGTCTATTTTTTTGGCCCACAAGACAAAGAAAACTCTTTGACTTACTGTCAAGCTTTCGAATTTATTTTAATTCTTTTTCAAGACATCTGTTGACAAAAATATACAAATGTAAAAATTATGCACTTACAATTTTCTTAATTACTTACTAGTCATGAGATTACATTGGAAAAATTAGGAACTTTACCAAAAGGACAATCATGCACATATAAAAATTCATTTTAAATACTTCAGTTATGTTGTCATGTTTGAAATATGTCACGAAATATATAAAGTGTATACACTTTATGTAGAAGGAAAGTAAAACTAGTAACAATATAATTTTTTAATTTTTATTAGATTTTATTAGTTTGATTTATGAAAAATATAAATTAAGTTCAATTAGTCCAGTTAATTTGTCTAAAGTATATATAAATTTTGATGTTGGATTGTATGATAGAAAATCAGATTATGATGTGCTAATTTTTTTGTTGATATGCTAATATGTAACAATAAATGTTACTTAATTTGTCTATATCGGATTTTCTATTTATACATTTTTTATTTTTCTGTATATGTGTCATTTCTATAAATAACCTCTTCTGTTCATTTTTTACTCTCTGTAGGATTGACGCTTGTGAAAAGTTAAATGTATGATTTAAATTAATTGAGTGGTTCTATGATTGATTCTATGCATTGCCAAAAGAACATAAACCCACTCTTTCAATGAGACCAATAATCTCTTCAATAGATTCTCCCAACAGTAAATTGGCAAATTTTATTACAACTGTTTTAACAGATGCATACAATTTTAACAACAACATAGTAATTAGAGATTCTTTTGATTTTAGTAATTTCATAAATAATAGAAAAATCCCAGACATACATTTTAGTAAGTTTTGATGTGGTATCTCTATTTACCAATATTCCATCATATTTAATTCTAATCAGCATAGAAAAACACTGGAATGAGATCCAGTCACATTGTACATTAAATTTAAATACACTAAAAGAAATATTATATTTCATTTTTGATACCAACATCTGCAAATTTAATAATAGTTATTACAAACAGACATCAGGCACTCCTATGAGAAGCTCATTATCGCCAATCATCTGCAACTACGCTCTTGATGATCTTATTGAAGATTGTTTAAAAATAATACCTTTTCATATTCCGTTTGTTAAACGTTTTGTAGATCATTTAATCCTAGCAGTACCTAATGACAAAATGAGTGAGGTTTTAAATATTTTTAACAACCAATGTAGCCAATTACAATTCACTGCTGAAAAAGAACAAAATAACAGTCTCCCTTTTCTGGATATGGTAGTCCATCGCACTCAACATAATAGTCTCAAAACAGAATGGTATCGAAAACCAAATTCTAGCAATAAATTCATAAATTACTATTCAGAACATCCTACAAGAATGAAAATAAACTTAATTTTGGGACTAAAAAGTAGAGTAATAAAAATATCTCATCCAACATATAGAGAACAGAGTTTGAAGAGACTAAAAAACATATTAATGGAAAACTCTTATCCAGTAGGCCTACTTAATAAATTAATTTTTAGTACTGCAATGTCTCCACCTTCCATCATTACAAGCCAAGAAATAAATAATAGCCAAAACAATAGCCCAACAGTTGACACCTTAGTACCAGAAACATCGCAAACATTTGGATCTTTACCTTATATTCCATTATTAACACAAAAACTTCTAAAATTATTTAAAGGATTAGAAAACATCAAAATTGCTACTAGAAATGTTAAAACTATAGCACAATTATACACTAAAACTAAAGATCCTCTAACGACTAAGGAAAGTTCAAAAGTTGTATATCAAATACCTTGCTCAGACTGTGATAAAGTTTATATAGGAGAAACTTCTCCTACATTACACAGTAGAATAATTTCTCACAGAAGTGATATTAACACAAATAAATCACAAGCTTGTGCGTTAGCTGACCACTCAATTAATTTAAATCATACATTTAACTTTTCACAAGCGTCAATCCTACAGAGAGTAAAAAAATGAACAGAAGAGGTTATTTATAGAAATGACACATATACAGAAAAATAAAAAATGCATAAATAGAAAATCCGATATAGACAAATTAAGTAACATTTATTGTTACATATTAGCATATCAACAAAAAAATTAGCACATCATAATCTGATTTTCTATCATACAATCCAACATCAAAATTTATATATACTTTAGACAAATTGACTGGACTAATTGAACTTAATTTATATTTTTCATAGATCAAACTAATAAAATCTAATAATAAAAAGAAAATAATAAAAATTAAAAAATTATATTGTTACTAGTTTTACTTTCCTTCTACATAAAGTGTATACACTTTATACAGCGTGTCTACTTAAGTTGGAAACATATGGGAAACTTTTTTATTATTAATTTTACGAAAAAAACTTATTCTTTATAAAAAGTTCTGCATGCCCCAAAACCTAAGATTCAATCATCAGATATCAAATTTTCTCAATATCGTATGAGGTATGTCTTTATTTCTCTCAATATCGAAAAATCTTATGATAAAAAGTTGTTTGGAATTAAAAACTAAGATTAAATATGCAATTCCAAAGTTCCAACCGACATTTCCTAATCAAGCAGGATAATGAATACACAAGCCTAAGACCAATAAAAGCCGGAGTACCACAAGGAAGTGTCTTGGGACCGATATTGTACTTGCTATACACTGCTGACCTACCCACAAGTAACAAAACAACGTGTGCAACTTTTGCTGATGACACTGCTGTACTAGCCTCTCACCATGATCCAAATACAGCATTCAGAACCCTTCAGAAAGACCTTAATAATATACAAATATGGCTTAAAAAATGGAAGATAAAGGCGAATGAGAGTAAATCCATCCATGTAACCTTCACCATGAGAAGACAAACATGTCCATCTGTAACACTAAATGAAACGCAATTCCCACAAACCGATACTGTCAAGTACCTAGGAATCCATCTTGATAGGAGATTAACTTAGCAAAAACACATTTTTACAAAAAGAAAACAACTAGGAATAAAATTTCGAGAAATGTACTGGATCATCGGTCGTAAATCTCAACTATCACTTGAAAACAAACTGCTGATATATAAAACTATATTAAAACCAGTGTGGACCTATGGTATCCAACTTTGGGGACAGCCAGTCAAACTAACCTAGAAATATTGCAGAGATTCCAGAACAAAGTCCTTAGAACAATGCTTAATGCCCCTTGGTACGTGCCAAACTATGTGATAGAGCAAGACCTCAATGTGCCATCCATAAAAACAGTAATAACGGAATATTACAAAAAATATTCCAAGAGACTAGAATCTCATCCAAACGAGTTAGCCAGCAACCTCACTGATGACCACAATGATGTACGACGCCTGAAGAGATTCAAAGTAGTGGACCTAGCAAGAAGATTCGAATAATCTGTGATAACTAAACTTATTTTAATTTGTTTTAATTTAATTTATGTAAAGAGGGTAGGTAATCACTGGATCTCCCTCTACAGGTCAAATTTTCAATTTTTGTCAAATAATTTACCTATTGTTCTTAGTTGAGGACAGATTGTAAATATTATATTAAAAAAAAACATGCAATTACATGCTTCTAATTAAAAAAAAAATTTTTTCTCAAATTTATGGATACCCAACAGCGTTTTTAATTATTATAAATATGATAACTCGTTTATTATTCATTTTACGAAAAACAGTTATTCTTCATAAAAAGCTTTGCATGGTCTAAAATCTAAGACACAACCATGATATATCAACTTTTATTAATTTTATACGAGGTGTGTCAAAAACTATGAAATTCGCTCAAGATTATAGTACCTTTATATTTCACAATATTTCAATTAGAATGATGTAATTGCATTTTGTAACATAGTTTTTAATTCTAAACAACTTTTTTAATAACCGTTTTCAATATTGTGAAAAATAAAGGTACTTTACTCTTGAGTGAAATTCATATTTTTTGACATACCTCGTATAAAATTAATAAAATGTGATATCTGATGGTTGCATCTTCGGTCTTAGGACATACAGAGCTTTTTATAAAGAATACCTTTTTTTCGTAAAAGTAATAATAAAAGAGTTATCGTATGTGTAATAAATAAAAACGAACTTATCAATAAAGAGAAATTTTTTTTTCCAATTAGAAGCATGTAATTGCATATTTGATCTTAGTTTTTATTTCCAAACAACTTTTCATAATAAGAATTTTCGATATTAAGAGAAATAAAGGTACTTTACTCTTGAACAAAGTTCATATTTTTTGACATACCTCGTATAATATTGACAAAATTTGATATATGATGATTGAATCTTAGGTTTTAGAGCATGCAGAACTTTTTATGAAGAATAACTTTTTTCCGTATGAATAACAAAAAAGTTTCCCATATGTTTCCAACTTAAGTAGACACGCTGTATATTTCGTGACATATTTCAAACATGACAACATACAGTTGAGTCCGCGAGTCTTTACCCTTGCGTCATTAATACCTGGCGAGATAAAACACATACTTTTTATTTAGCATCATTCTCTTCCACGCATGAAACTCATGACAAACCAGCTGCCGTTTGTTATTAAGTAAAAACACATGTTATTTTTATGAACCATCTAGACTCAGTGCATTGAAAAGAGATAGGTACAAAAAAGACGATTCGGTATGTTTTCATATTTTAAGCACAATTTGTTTGACCTTTCTGCTTTGTTTACTTTTATGGCTGTCAGTCAGTTGAATTTTTTGCGGTTTTTGTCGAATTTTTGCGTTTTGAAGTTTCTTTCTATTACACAAACAGTTGTTTTCACAACTAATTTTATATTGGGCTTTGAAATTTTAAGGTAAATAATTATATTTTGGCAATTAATATGTAAAACATAGGGCTTTTCATTCACAGTCATTTGTTTCGAGCTTCTGTCATATCTCGTATAATCCATGTATATTAATATTATACACAGATTATACAACATATGACAGAAGCTCGAAACAAATGACAATCGATGAAAAGCCCTATACAAAGCTAACGTCATTCACACAGAAAAGAAATGATTGTGTTTAGATTTCCGTCAAAGTGAATAAAATAACAAAAATAAAATATGTTATTGAATTTTTTTATAAATTGTTTATTTATTTATTAATCAATAATAATAAAATAATTTATTAAGCTACTTCAAATGTAGCTGTAATTCTGCACAAAAAGTTTGAAGCAAAACTTACATTTGACATTCTATATATTTGATAACGTCAAATTTTATAATAAAACCCGTAATCGGAACAGTAGCCACTTTCTGTCAGTTGTTGTTGCGTGAAATAGATTTCACACTTATTTGGTATGCTCTAAATGATGACGCACGGGTAAAGACTCGCGGACTCAACTGTAATTGAAGTATTTAAAATGAATTTTTATATGTGCATGATTCTCCTTTTGGTAAAGTTCCTAATTTTTCCAATGTAATCTCATGACTAGTAAGTAATTAAGAAAATTGTAAGTACATAATTTTTACATTTGTATATTTTTGTCAACAGATGTCTTGCAAAAGAATTAAAATAAATACCCGTGTTGAGCTGCCCCCCACAGACAAATAGCCCTGATTTATGAGCTATTTATGAGCTTTCATATTCCGCAAACTAAAAATTTTGAGCTCGTTCCACTGAGCAGGAATTTAATACTTTAGTGGGGGGCTGAGTCAGCCCCCCCCCTATTTTTAATACTTAAAAATAGGAATATTGAATCGGTTTTTGCGGCAGAATTACGAGCTATTTATGAGCTCTTGAAATTATATAGTTTCGATTTTTGAGCTCATCCTCTTCACCCCAAACAACCCTTTAATTGATTTAACTTAAGAGAAAAATGCTGAGAAAACTTAAAATATATCGTATTGCGGATATAATTCCTATAGCTTATATACTCTAAGAATAAACTATTAAATCACGTGCATTTCGATTATTGAGCTACAACCCCTTCGCAAGAAAACCACCCTATCTTCCCGACTTAAGAGAAAGTTGTACTTAAAATGCATTAAATTAATTATTTGGCGACTACATATCATTTAATAATTAATAAGCTCCCAAATTACGCGCATTTAGATCAGTAAATTGCAATTTATTGTGTATAGTGCAGTCACTGAAGGTAAAAATCAACGATTACCTTCAATTACCGAAAATTGGTCAGTGGTTAGAAGATACCTCAAGAAACGAAAGTGACATGGTACCACCTTGCGCCTTTACCCTTCGGGTGGATACCGCCCCTTCTCGGGGGTGAAAATTATTTTATAAAAAATAACTGCACAAATCAATAAAAGAACAAATTAAAAGCAAAATTTATTATATAAAGTTATTAAAATAAGTCAATACTTTTTAAGTTATTAAAGATCAAAGATTTTAATTATTCGTGAAAAAAATGTACGTTGTGAAGCGGTTTTTCGTAAATCACTGAAACACTGTAAGTTTTTACAAAAAAGTTAATAGTAGTTTAATTCGTATAGCTTATATTCTAAGAATAAACTCTTAAATCACGCGCCTTTCGATTATAGAGCTACAACCCCTTCGCAAGAAAACCATCTCATATTCCCGGCTTAAGAGAGAGTTGTACTTAACATAATTTAAATTAATTATTTGGCGACTACATATCGTTTAATAATTTATGAGCTCGCAAAATATACGCATCTCAATTATTGAATTGCCATTTTCTTTCTATAGTGCAGTCAGTGAAGGTAAAAACCAACTATGACCTTCGATTTCGGTAAATCTCCATTTATTTTCACGAATTGACAATAAGAACTTGCGGTTTTAGCCTGGGGTATATGTCACCCCTTCTGGGGGGTGAAAATTACTTTATTAAAAATAACCCCACAAATCGAGAGAGGGACAAATTCTAAGCAAAATTTGTTATATAATGTTATTAAAATAACTCAATACTTTTTGAGTTATTAAAGATCAAATATTTTAATTTTTGTGAAAGAAAATGCATGCTTTAAAGCGATTTTTCATAAATAACTCAAAAACTGTAAGTTTTTACAAAAAAGTCTTTATCACTAAAATTGAAGCTAATAAAAAATATAATAAATTGCTTACTTGAAAACCCCTTTAATGTTAATTTAAAGTAAGTTATTGGTAATTAAATGTATATTTTTTTCTGCGACTGTTCAAATCTAATGATTCAAGCTTAAATAACGGGAAAGAGATGCATTTTATAACACTTAGGTACTAAATACTTGTCAAAATACTTAGAAATAACTATCAAAAATGAGCTCTAGAAAAAGTTGATAGCATCAAAATTTATACTTATAAAGTATACAGATATAAAACTGTATTACATTTAATCTTTCAAATACTTTATTTTTTTAGATCATATTTAAAATAATAACTCCAACAATACTCGATTGACGTAAAAAATGATAGATAACGAAATTTGAGTTTTTTTATTAGCAAAGATTTTACTTGTCTTTTGATTTATGTATGAATCAAAATAACGAAGATAGAAACGTTTAAGCTTAAATTTTACTACGAGAACAATGTAACTGGAGCCCTTTAACCTATTATCCTAAAAAATAAAATATTTGAAAGATTAAGCCGGTACTTTATGTCTCGGTTGACAGCCGGTTAGTTAACCGGAGTTTAATCGGGACCTCTTTAGGGTCTCTTGCGTTGTAATAAATGCAATTACAAGTATTATTATGATTATAAATAAGAATAATAATAATACTTATCATTGCATTTATTACAACGCAAGAGACCCTAAAAAGGTCACGATTAATTCCCGGTGACCTAACCGGCTGTTAATCGAGACATAAAATATCGGGCATAAATGTAATACATTTTTATAGCTCTTGAAATTACCTTTCAAATAGTTGGATGTGCCTGATATCATAAAAATTAACAGTGATTAAAAAAAAATTCATTTTTTTTGTAAAAATTTTTGGAGTATAAATTTTGATGTTATCAACTTTTTCTGGAGTTCATTTGATAGGTATTTCTAAGTACTTTGACAAGTATTTAGTAAGTGTTATAAAATGCATCTCTTTCCCGTTATTTAAGCTTGAATCCCTAGATTTGAATAGTCGCAGAAAAAACTATACATTTAATTACCTATAACTTACTTTAAATTTACATTAAAGGGTTTTTCAAGTCAGCAATTTATTATATTTTTTATTAGCTTCAATTTTAGTAATGAAAACTTTTTTGTAAAAACTTACAGTTTTTAAGTTATTTATGAAAAATCGCTTTAAAGCATGCATTTTCTTTCACAAAAATTAAAATATTTGATCTTTAATAACTCAAAAATTATTGATTTATTTTAATAACATTATATAACAAATTTTGCTTAGAATTTGTCCCTCTCTTGATTTGTGGGGTTATTTTTAATAAAGTAATGTTCACCCCCGAGAAGGAGTGACGTATACCCCCGGCTAAGTTGTTATTGTTAATTTTGTTTCTTGAGGTATCCTCTATCCGCTCACCAATTTTCGTGAAAATGAATGGAGATTTACCGAAATCGAAGGTCATAGTTGATTTTTACCTTCTGTGACTGCACTATAGAAAGAAAATGGCAATTCAATAATTGAGATGAGTATATTTTTCAAGCTCATAAATTATTAAACGATATGTAGTCGCCAAATAATAAATTTAAATTGTTTTAAGTACAACTCTCTCTTAAGCCGGGAATATAGGATGGTTTTCTTGCGAAGGGGTTGTCAGGGCCCCCGCTACCATATGTGCAAAGTGTGCAATGCACACGGGCGTCATCCTTTAGGGGCACCAAAACAAAGGGTCAAAAATTGTAAAAATATTTACAAAAAAATCAAAAATCAATTTTAAAACAAAAGTTGAGAAATTAAATAGTTCGGTTTTACTTTGTTTGGATGGCATTATTAGTCTCTATAGATATAAAATAAAAAATTCGGCTATAAAAATAACAAACACCCATTCTGTAGATAACAAATACCTAACTATACCTAACAAATACCTAATTTCGTGGAAAAATTCCAGACATAGTACAATAGTGTGTGGGCGGTAATTCTATCTCATCGATAAGGGAACGATTATGTGGCGCTCAAATGATAATTCGACAAGAGTTAAAAATCGCATACCTATCATATAACTACTAATTAGACCGAGCTGTATCCTCGCCCCCGTTATCGAAATTATTCCGATTCGATTTTTTGCACAAACTTACTCAAAAAGAAGTCCTTATAACAAATCCACAGGGTGCCAGGCGTTGCCGTGGTTGAAAAATTGTTAAAACGAATTCACAAAAATAATGTTTTTATTTCGAACAATTTTTTTAGATCACTTGGGTCATTCTGATTAAAAAAGGTCTCTTGTCATTTTTCACTAAAATTGATTGTTGTCGAGTTATACGCGATTTAAAATTCAAAAAATGCGAAAATGGCCATTTTCAAGACAGTACCTCGATTAAAAATTATAATTATAAAAGTCAAAAAGTGAATTACATATAAAGTCAAATCAAAGTTTAAAACCCCTCCATGAAGATCCTGAAGAAATTTTTGTCATTATTTTATTACAAAGACTGTCGTTTTTAATTATTAACAATTAGCGCTATAGTCCAGCATGTATCGTTGCCCACGTTGGCGAAATTATTTCAGTTAAATTTTTTTGCAAAAACTTAAACAAAACGACGTTCTTATAACAAATTCTGAGGGTTCCAGGCGGTACCTTGGTCGAAAAATTGTTTAAAAAATTTTTTTAAAACAAATTCACAAAAATAATTTTTTTACTTTGAACAATTTTTTTAGATAATTTGGGTCATTCTGAACAAAAAAGGTCTCTTGTGATTTTTCTCTGAAATTGATTGTTGTCGAGTTATATGGCCATTTTCGCATTTTTCACATCTTAAATCGGGTATAACTCGACAACAATCAATTTTAGAGAAAAATGACAAGGTACCTTTTTTACTCAAAATGACCCAATAGACCTGGATCCCGAAAAAAGTTGATTAAAGCTAAAAATTTGTTAATGGTTTAACGGTGTCTAGTCGGATAAACTTTGATGTATAGGAAACACTTGAACAGGGAAAGTTTAAAATGTGGAACAGGTTAAAAATTTGAAACGTCAGACTACGAAAACGTCAGATGTATTTTGTCGGACAGAACTTCCAATTGATTTGTTACCCATTCCTTAAATTCGCATGCAAAAATCAGACTGGTATTTATCACCAACTGGGCATTCTAATAAGTCCGACACGTAGAACATGTCAAATGACAGGGATTATGTTGATGATAAAGCAGTCTGATTTTTGCATGAGAGTTTAATGAAAGGGCAACAAGTCAATTGGAAGTTCTGTCCGACAAAATACATGGGACGTTTTCATAGTCTGACGTTCCAAATTTTTAACCTGTTCCACAATTAAAACATTCCCTGTTCCAGTGTTCCCTTACATCAAAGTTTGTCCGACCGTTAAGCTATTAACAAATTATCAGCTTGCTATTAATCAATTTTTTTGGTATGCGAGATCTAAGCTTACAAGTTGTTCAAAATAAAAAAAAATTTGTGAATTTGTTTAAAAAAATTGTTTAAACAATTTTTCGACCACAGCACCGCCTGGCACCCTGTGGCTTTGTTATAAGGGACCTCTTTTTGAGTAAGTTTGTGCAAAAAATCGAATCGGAATAATTTCCCTAACAGGGGCGACGATACAGTCCCGTCTAAATGGACAAAATTTGAAAATCTCGGTACTCTGGGTTCGTCATCCACAAAAAGGTGGGTTGTTGTGGGTGGGGTGAGAAAAAATGTTTTTGGGTTAAGTTTAAACCCTCTAAGTGTGACAAGATGGTCCAGCAGAATTTATTCAATAAAGCCCCTTAAACCTTATTTAATTAAGGTTTGCTATGGTGTTATTTATACCTATTTTGCTTTATTTAAAGCACCTTCCTACCTACCTTCAAAAAAATAAATAGAAAAACATTATCAAAATGCCTTAAGGGGCGCCAAAATCGTTTTTTGTACACAGGCGCCAGTAGTTCTTACGGGGGCCCTGGGGGTTGTAGCTCTATAATCGAAAGGCGCGTGATTTAAGAGTTTATTCTTAGAATATAAGCTATACGAATTAAACTACTATTAACTTTTTTGTAAAAACAGTTTTTCAGTGATTTACGAAAAACCGCTTCAAAACGTGCATTTTTTTCACGAATAATTAAAATCTTTGATCTTTAATAACTTAAAAAGTATTGACTTATTTTAATAGCTTTATATAATAAATTTTGCTTTTAATTTGTTCTTTTATTGATTTGTGCAATTATTTTTTATAAAATAATTTTCACCCCCGAGAAGGGGCGGTATCCACCCTCAGGGTAAAGGCTCAAGGTGGTACCGTGTCACTTTCGTTTCTTGAGGTATCCTCTAACCACTGACCAATTTTCGTGAAAATCGATGAAGGTTCACCGAAATTGAAGGTAATCGTTGATTTTTAGCTTCAGTGACTGCACTATACACAATAAATTGCAATTTACTGATCTAAATGTGCGTAATTTGGGAGCTTATTAATTATTAAATGATATGTAGTCGCCAAATAATTAATTTAATGCATTTTAAGTACAACTTTCTCTTAAGCCGGGAAGATAGGGTGGTTTTCTTGCGAAGGGGTTGTAGCTCAATAATGGAAATGCACGTTATTTAATAGTTTATTCTTAGAGTATATAAGCTACAAGGAATTATATCCGCAATACGATATATTTTAAGTTTTCTCAGCATTTTCTCTTAAGTTAAATCAATTAAAGGGTTGTTTGGGGTGAAGGGGATGAGCTCAAAAATCGAAACTATATAATTTCAAGAGCTCATAAATAGCTCGTAATTCTGCCGCAAAAAACGATTCAATATTCCTATTTTTAAGTAGTGGGGGGGGGCTGACTCAGCCCCCCACTAAAGTATTAAATTCCTGCTCAGTGGAACGAGCTCAAAATTTTTAGTTTGCGGAATATGAAAGTTCATAAATAGCTCATAAATCAGGGCTATTTGTTTTTAATTTTTGCAAGTGGGGGGGGGGGCAGCTCAACACGGGTAAAATAAATTCGAAAGCTTGACAGTAAGTCAAAGAGTTTTCTTTGTCTTGTGGGCCAAAAAATAGACTGCATCCTCAAGAATCACTGCTTGATATTTAAATATACAGTCAAGAATACCATAATCTTATATATATATATATATCTATATATATATATATATATATATATATATATATATATATATATATATATATATATATATATATATATATACATCTTCCAGACATTGATGCGTCCATACATTTATGTTTTTGCATGTAATGCTGCATCCACCGCATTGTTGCGTCAATATACGGACGCAGTATTACAATCGCTTATATTTCGGTAATGATCGTTACCAATTTCTCTTAGGTGATATAAGGGGGCATTAGTAATCCAAACAAGTAATGTGGACAATTTTCATAGAGTTGTGATACACAGCAAAAAACTTATTGAGGATTTTAAGTGACGCAACAATAATATTATCATGAAATGTTTGTGTATACATTAGTTCAAGATATCTCCTTCAGGAGGCGCATGAACCAATTGAGTATAATTCATTGGTGAATATTATTTTCATTCTTTCGATTATTCTGCGTCTTCTAAATTTGGCAACATTGCTAACCGACTGAAATACCGTATACCGTTACATACAATACAAGTATTTTAAATGTACATTGGATCAACGGAAGAAATGGATAACGAAAATTAAATATTGTTATCACAGAACTCAGGTAGGTCTTTTCGAAAATAAGTTCAATAAGTAGGTACAAATTAAAATTTGTTTTTATAAGGAAAATAATGCATTCTTTAAAATATCTGCGTTTTTATAAGAAAACGATGTGTTTAATGTTTACTGATAGGTACATTTTTTTATTTTACTTTCCGTTTCAATGAATGACAATTTTGTAACGAATAATGAAATAATATGCTCAAATGTTTAAAGTCAGCTTTACAGTCCAGACGGTATCCCTGATACATCGGATGTAGACTAGACTCTGATGAAGATATGTTGGAAAAACCAGTAAGAAAATATTTTACATTAAATCGATGTCATTGCTGGATAATAGGCACATTCTAAGAAGTCGTTCAGGACGTTGAGAAAATTATTTCCTTTATTTCATGTAATTCCTTGGATAGAGGAAACGTTTGGAGACTGACCGATTAATCGGTTTTGGCCAGCTTCACCCAATATAAATCTTCAGCTAAAAACCTTCGGCGAAACCTTCGTCTTCACTTTGGCTGAAGGTGGAATAATAAAACGATAAAATATAAAAGGAGCTTTCCGCCGAATCCACATGCAGTTTTTTTTCTTCTTCAGATGCAAATCCACTAATGGATGTTAGCGATCACATTTTCCATTAACTCTCTGTTTCTTTCAATGTGTATCAGAGATTGTATGTCGTTAATCCCTGTCCATTGCCTTATGTTTCGGAGCCAGGACATTTTCTTGCGTCCTATTCCTTTCTTGCTTTCAATTTTGCCCTGGATTATAAGTTGAAGGAACTGGTATTTTTCGTTTCGCATGATGTGACCCAAATACGCCGTTTTCCTTTTCTTGATATTTTAGAAAAGTTGGCGCTCTTGGTTGATTCTTTTAAGGACATCTACATTTAAGTTTGAATCCCCCTGTTTTTTCCTTCTTTTAATAGATTTTTAAGTCTTCTGGTTATTCTGTTTAGATTTTCTTTGTCAATAGGTGCGTGTGTGTTTTGCCATTTTCTCCTAAGTTTTCTTTTCTCTTCGATCATGTTTATTGCACTCAGAGAACAATTTATGGTTTCCTTCCATAATGTTTGTTCAGGTGTAGCACTCCATCCCGCCTTCTGTATGGCGGTAGTAAGCTGTTGTACTGCATTTACAATTTGTATTTCCGTTTTAAGTGGCAAATTCGTTGATATTTGTTCGGTTAATGCATTTCTGAAAATGTTCCAATTTGTTTGGTTATTGGTTAGGACTGAAGGCTTATTTCTGAGTATGACTTTGGAGTCTAGGCCAATTAGAATGGGAGAATGATCTGACGAGAGGTAACAACATAAATAAAACAGAATAGATGCTATTCAGCATAACTCAAAAAATTGCCAGATTGCCAATTAACAGCCAGAAAATTGAAAATAAAAAACCAGTTAATTGAACACGTTCAGTCGTATATATACCTTGGAACAGTCGTCAACTCGAAATGGGATCAAACAACCAAAATACGATCTAGAACTGAAAAGGTCAGAGCAACATTTAACAACATGAGAAATATAGACACCAATCCCGACATATCTCTCCCACTAAAAATACGGCTGCTAAAATGCTATGTATTTCCAGTCTTTCTGTATGGCGCAGAGGCATGGAGACTAACGGAGACATTAATGACGAAGCTAGAGGCATTCGAAATGTGGGTGTATCGACGTATCCTCAAAATATCCTGGACTCACACCACCAACGTATTGCGCCGAAACAGAAACTTGAATACCTCATATTCATATATCATGAAGGAGACATGATAAATATCATATACTCCAACTGAACCGAGTGGATCAACATGGATCGAGTTATTCAGAAACGCCGAAAACAAAATTAAAGTTGCTATGATGATAGCCAACGTCCGCAACGGACAAGGCACATGAAAAAGAGGAAGAATATCGAAAATGGTTATTAAGAAAAGTTGTTTGAAATTAAAACCATGGTTAAATATTTAATTACTTCCTAATTTAAATACCGGGTGTTCACTTATACAGTGGAACCTCGATTATCCGTCTCTCCATTAACCGTCACCTCTGTTAACCGTCAGCGTACATACAGAAGTTTTATTGACTACATAAGCAAAAACTTTAATGTAAAAAAATAAAAAAAGTTAATTTGATTTGTGATGAGGACACAAACGGCTATCCATTGATGACAGATAAAGAAATCGTTGAAATGGCAACAAAGGCGGACCAAACAAATTCAGAAGCTGATAAAGACTTGGAGCTTGACTGTAGCTATGTTGATGAACCTATTGTAACTGACAAAAGTTTGCGTAAATAATCTAGAAAAGCTGCATCACATATTCAATAATTCATCGAGTGGAATTCTCAACAAGAAGAAGCCAATAAAGTAGATTGCATGACCTTATGCCGATTAAGAAATTCAGCCGTCGCAAAATGTGAAGCAACAGTAAAACAAACAAAGATTTCAGAATATTTTAAATTGATTCGATTTTACGAACACAAATCCCTCTTGTTTTGTCAATCCAAACCATACAAATGAAATTTGAGAGTTGTACCATGAATTCTCATTTTTTTTAATGTTCTGTTAACCGTCTTTTCGATTATCCTCATACTCTTGGTCCGGTGCCCTGACGGATAATCGAGGTTCTACTGTACATATTTTCCCCCATTTTAACTGCCTATAACTTCTAAACGGCTCAAGATAGAAATATGCGGTTTTCGCTGAAATGTTTTATTTTAGTAAAAGTTTTGTTTGAATATATTGAATTTTTTTAAATCGCTTTTAAATAAAAAATGGCGGATTTAAAAAAACGTTGACTTTTTTAATGAAACACCCAGTATATTTTTTTGTAAATGAAAAGAACAGTGATTCACCTATCCAGCGATATAAAGTTTTTTAAAACCGGTTGTCAAATGACTGAGAAATTAATTTTTTAAATGAAAGATGCAATGTGGAAATCACATAACATAATATCAATTCGCTTAGTTATTTTAATCATGTTTAGGGGTACGGAATTTTCGCAAATAAAAAACATGAATCTCGCATTTACTTTTTTTATAATTACAAAATTTCGCATTTATTTCGTATTTATTTTTAACTAGGAGTGAAACAACAAAAATGTTGCAATGTCACTACAATATCACCAATATTATATCATGAAAGATCCTTCTGTTTCAACACGTGTTACGTGTACAATAAAGTCAATAAACAATCCTTTCAAAAATTACAATAGAAAACTTTCCGTAAAATCTTTCCATACCTTCTTAACTACCTACTTATTTAGGGGTGAGATGCACCTGCAGATATTTCGCGGAAATAAGCAAAAACTCCATATTTCGCATTTATCGCATTGATTTTCAAAATTTCGCCGAAATTCGCATCTATTTCGTAAAACCGAAAATTCCGTACCCCTTATTTAGTTATGTGATATCCACGTTGCACGTCTCATTTTAAAAATTAATTAATGAGTCATTTGACAACCGATTACAAAATACTTTATATAGTTGGATAGGTGAATAATCGTCCTTTGAATTTACAAAACAAATATACTGGGTGTTCCATTAAAAAAAAGTCAACAACGTTTTTCTCAACAACCCGCCATTTTTTTTTTCGCAATTGACAGCGATATAAAAATTTCAATACATTCAAACAAAAACTTTTACTAAAATAAAACATTTCAGTGAAAACCGCATATTTCTATCTTGAGCCTTTTACAAGTTATAAGCAGTTAAAATGGGGGAAAATATAAGTGGACACCAGGTATTGTGAACTATAAAAGTACTTAACTGTTAAGCGAAATTCATATTTTTTTTACATTCTTCTTGTTCCGTCTTCTAACGAAGATCTTTTTTTAAAGCTTCTCTGTCTTTTGCAACGTGAAGATTTCTTCTTTTTTCTCAAGCCTTTTTCCCCTCTACTCTTCATTGCATGATGACGTGTAGCAGAGAGTATTTATCGTTTTTCTTATTGTTATTGTGTTCATAAGCTTCTTGCCATGTCCAATTCTTCTTCACACTTCTTCGTTTGAGACTTTTGCAGCCCAAGGAATTTTCAGAATACGCCTATATAGCCATATTTCGAATGCCTCCAATTTTTTTACGGATTGTGCTTTTAGAGTCCAAACTTCTACCCCCTACTTATAGTAATTACGACCAAACATAACCCTTGACGAAACTTTTTTACATACCTCGTATAAAAATGAAAAAGTCTGATATAAGAGGGTTTCATCTTTGATTTTAGACTAGATAGAGTATTTTATGAAGAATAACTTTTTTTGTAAAATTAATTAATTAATAAAATATAAAATTTTATATCTGATGGTTGAGTTTTAGATTTTAGACTATGCAGAGCATTTTACAAAGAATAACTTTTTTTCGTATGATTGATAATGAAAATGTTTCCCATATGCTTCCTAGTTACGCAGATATACTGTATAAGAGTTCAAAATTTTTGAGTTTTCACATTGTAATGCCATATTCGGATTCAGTAAAATCAAAAACCAAATAGAAACATATTTTATCAAAGTAAAATGATGAATTCAACGATATTGTTTTAACCTATTTTGAAAAAATGTGAAAACAGAATTATCCATGTCCGTCTGTCTGTCTGCGAACACAACTCCTCCATCAGTATACCCGGTAGAATGACAAATGAGGTGTCAAATGATAGCTTATAAGCGAAGGATCCGTCGACTCCCCCTGGATAATTACAGTTAAAAACAAATCCGTCTCAATTCATAAATTTTACAATATTGTACGACAATCCAAAATTTTACGTTTAGTTAAAATGTTAACAGAAATGTTAACAGAAAATAAATCACCTATGATTTTTAAATATAAATTTTTCTTCTTATTTCATTCATTTCTAGAATAGAAAAGCGAGTTATAGATTTTGACCGTCCCTAAATTTTTTTTTGGCGGCGGCCCTGGAAGGATGGTACTAAATGCACAGTAAGTATAAATAGGGACAGTAGAACCACTCTCCGAAAAATTGGAAGTAAAATCTGTAGTCGCGCATGGTGACCGCGCAATGTTGGCAGTCGCTTTTGCCCCACTCTCGCATTGCTATTCGCATAGAAACGTACGGCTTTTAACAGGGAAAACCCGCATCCACCACTGGTGAATTACCAATTGCGTACTGCCGGTATTACTTCCTGAGATCAAAGCGCCGACAGAAGAGTGATTAAAGGTGAGAAATTTAACCTAGTCGCTCTGTCAGTCGGACCGCGAATATAACTCCTCCGTCATTATACCAGGTAGAATGAAAAATGAGGTGTCGAATGAAAGCTTATAATCCAAGAATGGTACTAAAGGTGAGAAATTTGACCTAGGTTTTAAAACCTAGGTTTTAAAATGCGACCGGAAGTACTGTATTAGTCACCGGAATAGTACAAGTGATATATTATTCGACGCGCCTTCGCAAACGAGAACAAATATATACTTTCGGTTTCATGACTGTCTGTCCGTCGGTTCGTCCCTCCGCGAATACAACTCCTTCATTTCATTGTAGTAAAGATAAGAAATTTGACAACAGACTTCGGTTTGAGTTAAGCAATCGTAAGTACTGTTTTAAAGTCACTCAAAATATGATATGAATGTAAATAAAGATGACTCAAAATTAGTAAAATCGTATATTAATCCAATTAATCCAATTAATCCAAAAAGGAAAACTTTTTCCTTGTGGATTTTTGTATATTAATCGACGCAAAGTTACACGAAGCGTTCAAATATCGACTTCCAGTTCTACTTTCGATTACTTTGGGTGAAAAGCTAGGACTTACGAAGTCCACTTACTTGTTTCTAAAATTATTTATACACAAAAATTGTTATTATTTAAACAATTAAAATTAGCGGCTAAATCTTTGAGTAGAAGCTTTTATCTTAACATGTATATAAAGGAACAAAAAAAGTTTTAGAAAAGTATAAGTTTGTTTGAATTTTTCCGAAACGATGCATGCTTTTCTTTCTCTATTGACTCCCCTAATGAGCTATTAATTTTCATTAATTACGCTATCAGTTTTTTCTGATTTTCAATTTCTTTTCGGTTTGTCATTATGCCGTATTGTACCTTGCCACTCATTATCTAGCAAACAACCTTGAGAAAATAAGATGACCTTTTCTACACGGACATATTCTAACAGAGTACAAATAGTATTTAGGATCACATCAAAATGAAATGATAAACTGAACCGAGGTATTTGATAGTGGCAACGTTGCGGACGCAGAAACAGCTTTCCTATGAACAAAGATACCCGTTGCGGACACAGAAATGCCGGCTTGCTGTAATATCGTATATTGGGACGTTCCAACGATAGCAAAATATGTGGATGCAAAATTGCTATCACAGTGAAAGTAAAAATCATCTCCTTTATTCTTAGAGTATATAGAAAACTGAGTTGATACCGAAGTAGCCATGGTTGCAGGATAGCCAACAATGTTCTAAAATATATATAAAAAGATATACATCAATTTTTCGAGTGGACGCACAAACATACCTATGGTAAAAGGATGCAGCAATGATGGTAGGATTTATATATATATATATATATATATATATATATATATATATATATACAGGGTGAGGCAAATAAAGGGCCTATTAGAAATATCTCGAGAAATAAAGGCAACAGAATCATGAAAATTGGAATAAAGGGGTTTTGAAGGATGATCTATTAAATGAAAATATTTTCATCTCTTTGCAACTTCCGGTTATACCGGAAGTTGCTTGTAACTTGTTTTTTTAATGGGACAGCCTGTATATTTATACATTTTTGGATTCTCTTCGATGTCTTATTTCTTAAAATATGAAGTTTTGTAACATTATACAGGGTATTTTAAAAGATAATTAAGTTTTTTTATTAATTTCGTACCAAAATTAACACCCTGTAGAATTGTAGTAGTTTGACATCTAAAACTCTACTTACGTTCAAATGGTTTTTAATATACTCTACTATTGTTAAGAATCATTAGTATAGCTAAATTTTTAATTTTAGTATACAGGGTTGGTCGAAACTCCGAATGAGTATTTTCTGAGTTTTCTTAAATGGAACACCCTGTATTTTAGTATTGTAATGAAATGATATTTTATGGTACTTTTTTTATTTCGTAAGCATTCTCTATACCTAACTGCTTTAATTTGTGCTTAATTATTAATCGCACCAACAATCTTAACTAGGTACGTAGGTATTTTGATAGCTAAACCGTTATTGGTAATTTTAAGGACCAGTCTGGATTAATATGTATTTATTTCTGAAAAATTATTTGGGATTCAGTAAATAAAATTTTACGTATTTTTTGTTGCAATTAATGTTTAGCCTGAATCACCAATAACTCACAAATTAAAGCAGTTAGGTATAGGGAATTCTTAAGAAATAAAAAAGTACTATAAAATATCATTTCACTACAATATAAAAATACAGGGTGTTCCATTTAAGAAAACTCAGAAAATACTCATTCCGAGTTTCGACCAACGCTGTATACTAAAATTAAAAATTTATCTATACTAATGATTCTTAACAATAGTAGAGTATATTAAAAATCATTTGAACGTAAGTAGAGTTTTAGATGTCAAACTACTACTACAATTCTACAGGGTGTGAATATTGCTACGAAATTAATAAAAAAAAACGTACTTATCTTTTAAAATACCCTGTATAATATTACAAAACCTCATATTTTAAGAAAGAAGACATCGAAGAGAATCAAAAAATGTAAAAATATACAGGGTGTCCCGGTATAACCGGAAGTTGCAAAGAGATGAAAATATTTTCATTTAATACATCATCCTTCAAAACCCCTTTATTCCAATTTTCATGATTCTGTTGCCTTTAGTTCTCGAGATATTTCTAATAGGCCAGTTATCTGCCTCACCCTATATATATATATATATATATATATATATATATTATATATATATATAATCAAACAGATGAAATAGAGAATGTGGAAAAATCCCCTTACGAACAATTCACACATCCACCATTTCGGGCTGGGAAAAATTTTTCGAATAGAATCAAAGATCCAAACACCAGTTCTTAGAAATGTGTTTCGCCCTCTTCAACCTCTCTGGGCTCATCAGTAAAGATGAGAGGTTGAATATCTTTAGACACATTCCAATCAAAAAACAACTGTTTATCAACAACTAAATATCGGCATGGCTCGCAGCAATAAAAATACAAAATATGCATAAGATGGAATGCAACCACAGACACGTGTTTCTGACTTATTAGTCGTCATCAGTATGGTATAGCCAAACAAGAGCAACGCAACCAATTTGTGGCTGTAATGTTAGAAGACCCTCAGGATTCGAGAGCAACAACTAACACATCCACGGAGGAAGCTACAGCTACCTGAGGAAATTAATGCCAAACGTTTAAAACGTTTTAAGATCAAACAAGGAGAGGTTAACGCGAGTTAATAGATATCGGCATGTCTCGCAACAATGAAAATACAAAATATGCATAAGATGGAATGCAACCATGCGATATCTATTAATTCGCGTTAACCTCTCCTTGTTTGATCTTAAAACGTTTTAAACGTTTGGCATTACTTTCCTCAGGTAGCTGTAGCTTCCTCCGTGGATGTGTTAGTTGTTGCTTTCGAATCCTGAGGGTCTTCTATCATTATAGCCACAAATTGGTTGCATTGCTCCTGTTTGGCTATACCATACTAATGACGACTAATAAGTCAGAAACACGTGTCTGTGGTTGCATTCCATCTTATGCATATTTTGTATTTTCATTGTTGCGAGCCATGCCGATATCTATTAACTCGCGTTAACCTCTCCTTGTTTGATCTTAAAACGTTTTAAACGTTTGGCATTACTTTCCTCAGGTAGCTGTAGCTTCCTCCGTGGATGTGTTAGTTGTCGCTCTCTAATCCTGAGGATCTTCTAACATTACAACCACAAATTGGTTGCGTTGCTCCTGTTTGGCTATACCATACTGATGACGACTAATAAGTCAGAAACACGTGTCTGTGGTTGCATTCCATCTTATGCATATTTTGTATTTTCATTGTTGCGAGCCATGCCGATATCTATTAACTCGCGTTAACCTCTCCTTGTTTGATCTTAAAACGTTTTAAACGTTTGGCATTACTTTCCTCAGGTAGCTGTAGCTTCCTCCGTGGATGTGTTAGTTGTTGCTCTCGAATCCTGAGGGTTTTCTAACATTACAGCCACAAATTGGTTGCGTTGCTCCTGTTTGGCTATACCATACAGATGACGACTAATAAGTTAGAAACACGTGTCTGTGGTTGCATTCCATCTTATGCATATTTTGTATATATCCAACCGAAGAATCCATGTAAGACGAGAAGAACACCGAAATGCTATCGAAAGGGGAGAAACCACGTCATCCCTGGCTCAACATGTCGCAAACACAGGACATACAATAAACCTGAACCAAACAACGATATCAGCTAACATCGAAATAAAAAGAAAACGGGAAATCAGAGAATCGATAGAAATTGAAAGAAATCCCAACGGCTTAAACCAAAGAGATGATGCGCAACGGCTCCCTACAACATGGAAAACGGTACTGAATAAAAAGACCATAATAAATCAGACCGCAACATCCCTCTGGCGACTGAAACCTACACTGGACCGATAACAAGAGCCAGAGTTCGCGCAGGGCAAGCAGCCCCATCAGGATCAACTACATAAGTGACGGTATCGTGAGTAAGAATTCAGTTTACTTCAAGCAGCAGCGAGAAGCGGAACTACCTGACTTAGTTCTTGCCGAAACGTCGTCAAAATAATGGTTTTTCTCAAAACCAAAATTCTTCAACGCGGAGTCAAACCCGGAAAACAACAGAAAGCATATAGATATATATATATATATATATATATATATATATATATATATATATATATATATATATATATATATATATATTCTATAACACTATAAAACAGTGTTGAAATTATCGGGAATTGCGGTCTGTGGCTTAGATTGAAACTACATTTAATTCTGTTGAATTCGATATTTCGATGAGTATTTATTAATTTTTCATCTTCATCAGGAACAAACTACAAAATTAACTAACAGTTAGGTACAAACATAATAATAGAATGATATAACTTACGAATTGTTGTAGTTATGTTATATAAAGCAATTTAACTTAAAGCTATGCATGTCGTTTCACGAGAACGTCGAGGGCGGCACTGAGTCAGGTATCTTTTCTCACATGTGTTAAGGGTCAAAAGTTCCAATATCGAGCCATCTGTTTAATATTCTGCTATTTTTAGAATTTTAAAACATTGCAGTACATTTCGCTTAATCTACTTGTGTCTGATTTGTAATTAATTGAACGTTTATTACTGTTTATGTGGTACATCTCGTCGATGTCGTCGACGCCGAAACGTCGTCAAAATAATGCTTTTTCTCAAAACCAAAATTATTCAACGCGGAGTCAAACCCGGAAAATAACAGAAAGCACATATAGCTCCCGCGGAAACTTCAAGTGTAACATAATTAACCTCTACGGGGAGGAAATTCTACCAGACATCAGAAGATACGAAAAACTACGATCGAAACGAAGGACGTTGTTATGCAACCTTACGTTTTTAGAACGCTGCCGTGACGAAAGCATTATACCGACTTGTATGAAGCTCACTTTTCACAAAAACAACTATAAAACGAAAAACATTTTAAGAAGGGCAAGCCTGGCGCTTATTAGAGAAGCGATCCATGATACCAGACGAGACATCGACAAAATGAATTTAGAATCATTACAGCTGCATCTTAAACTAAGTAACACAATCCATCCAACATTATGGAATTTCTTTGAAAAACTGACAAACTTTCGAGCAGAAACAGATGCTGATCTCACTAAGACCAAACAAATTAAAAAGTTTGAAAATTTGCTACTACAACAGCGGCCAAAAAAGAAAGAAAAATCATAAATAGAAACCAACAAATTAGTATATAACTTTTCAAACCTGACACTGGATGGAGCCACGAATAGTGTTCTTGCAAAAGGTTTCAATTTTGCTGTTGCACCTACACACATTCCCGTAGAAAATATCATTACTGAGGTAGAGACTACAATTACTAATCTCTAAACAGCTAAAGCACCAAAAAGAAATTTAACACGGGAAGAGAAAGAATCCTTACATAATTTGACGAACAACAAAGAAATCGTCGTGCTTTCAGCTGACAAAGGCAACGCTACGGTAGTGATGAATATTCAAGACTACGAAACAAAAATAAACGACATCTTAAATGATACAACATATCAAAGCATCTCGTTAGACCCGACAACATATCTAGAGAAAATAACAAAAGCCAAGATCAAAGCCTCAAATATCAAGAAAGAACAACAGGTCCATCTCATACCTAGAGAGAAGTCATCAAGATGCCCAAAATTTTTACGGCCTACACAAGGTACACAAGGCAGGATTACCACTGCGACCAATTGTGAGCTCCATCGGATCTCCCCTGCAACCGCTGGCAAAATTTCTGGCTCAACAGCTGCAAACATACGCGGAGAAAGCGGATTCTTACGTTAAGAACGCGAGCCACTTCATCGAGCGTATAAAAGGTGTGACCCTTGAGCCGGGACATTTACTAGTCAGCTTCGATGTAGTCTCACTTTTCACGAATGTTCCTATAGATGAATCACTGGACATCATAAGCAAAAAGTATCCAAAATCACCGAATACTCTAAACCTAACCAAACACTGTTTAAATAACACATATTTCATCTATAAGGAACAAAGATATAAACAAGTTGAGGGAGCACCGATGGGTTCCAAACTGTCACCAGTAATAGCGAACTTGTTTATGAAGGAAATAGAACAGCGGGCAATAGAAACAGCTGAATACAAACCTAAACTTTGGCTTAGATACGTGGATGACACGTTTATCATCTGGACCAACGGAGAAGAAAAACTAAAGGCATTTTTAGAACACATCAACAATATCCACCATAAAATTCAGTTTACTATGGAACTGGAAGAAAACGATCAAATACCATTCTTAGATGTGTTAATAATAAAGAAACAAGACGGACACATAGGCCATACAGTGTATCGGAAATTGGCACATACCGATAGATATCTAAATGCTGCTTCACACCACCATCCTGCACAATTACATTCAGTCATCAAAACCTTGATTACAAGATCCGAAAGACTGACAGACCAAGAACATCAAAATGAAGAAATGCATAATGTGAAAACAGCGTTAAGAGAAAACGGCTTCTCAACATACACCATCGAAAAAGCTCAAAATGCTCGAAGAAGAGTTAAGGACCCTACAGAAGACGATAAACCGATCGGTAAAACCATTCTGCCATATGTAAAGGGTACGACAGAGAAAATAGGGAGAGTGCTGAGAAACCACAACATAGAAACGACATTTAATACGGACAGAAAGATCTCAACTATTTTACCAATACCAAAAACGAAAATATCGTTAGAAAGTCAAGGTGTATACGAGATTCCGTGTGGGGATTGTGGAAAGTCGTACATTAGACAGACCAACCGAAGAATCCATGTAAGACGCGAAGAACACCGAAATGCTATCGAAAGGGGAGAAACCACGTCATCCCTGGCTCAACATGTCGCAAACACAGGACATACAATAAACCTGAACCAAACAACGATGTTAGCTAACATCGAAATAAAAAGAAAACGGGAAATCAGAGAATCGATAGAAATTGAAAGAAATCCCAACGGCTTAAACCAAAGAGATGATGCGCAACGGCTTTACAACATGGAAAACGGTACTGAAGAAAAAGACCACAATAAATCAGACCGCAACATCTACGCGCAACATCCTTCCGGCGACTGAAACCTACACTGGACCAATAACAAGAGCCAGAGTTCGCGCAGGGCAAGCAGCCCCATCAGGATCAACTACATAAGTGACGGTATCGTGAGTAAGAATTCAGTTTACTTCAAGCAGCAGCGAGAAGCGGAACTACCTGACTTGACAATGGCAAGTGAGATCTTGCCGAAACGTCGTCAAAATAATGGCTTTTCTCAAAACCAAAATTATTCAACGCGGAGTCAAACCCGGAAAACAACAGAAAGCACATATAGCTCCCGCGGAAACTTCAAGTGTAACATATATATAGTCCTGTCGCCAGGGGGGGTACAACGGCCTCGTTAATTCAGATGGACTTACTCAAGTTTTTTTTATGTATTTTGACCCGTAGAACACGAATTTTTTGGGTAACAGTTGATCCGGATGTCGATAAGATTGTTATAGACCAAGAACTTGAGGAATCAAATAACAGCGATTTTTGGCAAAACAAAACAATATTTTGTATTTTTTGGGCCATTTTAAGTAAAAAATATTTCTACAAGTTTTTTCGTAGGATGCACAGTTTTCGAGATAAACGCGGTTGAACTTTAAAAAAATCGAAAAATTGCAATTTTTGAACCCGAATAACTTTTGATTAAAAAATAAAATAGCAAGTCTGCTTACCGTATTTGAAAGTTTAAGTCAAATTATATCGGTTTTGATTATTTGCATTGGTAAAAATTTATTTTTTTATTGTTTAACAAAGCTATAAACACGTAGGGTTTCCCGTGCTTTTACATTCGTTTTAACGCATGTAACGTAGAAATAGTCTTGATTGCACTAGTACCTATTCTACCTACTCGTTCGATTTTAAATGATAAATCATAGAAACATCACTCACGCACTAGTTGTTTGTAGCTTTGTTTAACAATAACACAATAAATTTTTAGCAATGCAAATAATCAAAACCGACATAATTTGACTTGAACTTTCAAAGGCGCTAAGCAGAATTGCTATTTTATTTTTTAATCAAAAGTTATTCGGGTTTAAAAATTGCAGTTTTTCGATTTTTTGAAAGTTCAACCGCGTTTATCTCGAAAACTGTGCATCCTACTAAAAAACTTGTAGAAATATTTTTTGCTTAAAATGACCCAAAAAATACAAAATATTGTTTTGTTTTGCCAAAAATCGCTGTTATTTGATTCCTCAAGTTCTTGGTCTATAACAATCTTATCGACATCCGGATCAACTGTTACCCAAAAAATTCGTGTTCTACGGGTCAAAATACATAAAAAAAACTTGGGTAAGTCCATCTGAATTAACGAGGCCGTTGTACCCCCCCTGGCGACAGGACTAATAGTCTGTTCGCTAAACTCAGACGCAACTTTGTAGATATTTTAGTCGGTAATTTTGCCAATTTTTGCAAAATTGGCAAAAAACAAAAAAATTATCGAATCAAATATCTAGCCAGTTGCGTCTGAGTTTAGCGAACCGACTATATATATATATATATATATATATAATTTTTAATTTAAATTCTTAATTCTTGAACCTTGATATATTTTTTTACCAATGTTTCTTGGGTTTAGGTTCATAAAAAAAGCTTGTCTATGATGTTATGACCATATTTATTGATATATTATCCGACGTTTCGGCAGGAAATCCATGCCTTGTTCAAGGATTGACTAAAACAACATTTATTGAAAGCTACAATACAATTTAAAAGAAAATCGACTTACCATGCAATCGTAAATTTAGTTTTGAAACAAGTACACAAATAGACGTCACAATTAAAAGCCTGAAGCCTGATAAAACAAACAAAACTGTCATTATGGAATCCAACGACTATGACAGTAAAATGGATTCTCTGTTAAATGATACAACAACATACCGTGAAATGAAAAATGACCCTACGAACATCTTTCAAAAAAGAAATAACGAATTAGTTGATAGATGGGAAAAAATGTGTTACATCTCACCAAACACCGCAAAATCTCTCAAGATACATAATGCTGTAGCTCCAAAAATATATGGTCTACCCAAAACACATAAAGAAGGTATGCCTCTGCGTCCTATTGTCTCATGTATTCAGTCTCCTTTTGAAAACCTTTCTAAATATTTGAAGAACATTATTTCTAACGTAATTAACAAAAATCCGCACTATTTAAAAGACGCTGAGGACCTGAAATCTAAACTCAAAAATATACATTTACCTACAACGTATAAATTAGTGTCTCTCGATGTTGTATCTTTATACACCAATATTCCCATAGATTTAGCGAAAGACATCATTAGAAAGAAGTGGAATGAAATAAAAGTATTTACAGACATCCCTCTAGAAGAATTTGTTTCAGCAGTCGAAACAACATTAAAATCAACATATTTTATATATAAAAACAAAATTTTCCAACAAACAGATGGATGCGCTATGGGTGCTAGCATATCTAGCGCCATAGCTCAATTAGTTCTAGAGCATTTAGAGGAAATTGTTTTGAATAAAATAGATTTCAATATTCCTTTTTCTATCGATACATAGATGACTGTTTAAGTGCAGCACCAGAGGACAAAATGAATATTTTGCTAAATGAGTTCAATAACTTCCACCAAAAACTCAAATTCACGTTAGAAGTTGAAAAAAATTGTCAAATCAATTTTCTGGACCTGACCTTACATCGAGACAACATCATCATAACTACTTCATGGTACACCAAAAAAACCTGGTCGTCAAGATACCTAAACTTCAACTCTCATCACCCGTTGTCCCAGAAGAAATCAGTAGTTATTGGCCTAGCCGACAGAGCCATCAGATTGTCTGATCCCATCAATAGACCTCATGCTATAAAAAAAGCAAAAACAGCACTAACACTTAATTCATACCCACATCACCTCATTGAAAACACCTTCAAGTCACGACTACATACATTTTACAACAACAAAAATAATAAGGAAAAGAAGAAATATATGTCTTTGCCTTACATACAAGGGTTATCTGAACAACTTTCGAATCTCCTAGCCAAGCATAACATTACAGTTGCTCACAAAGGATACAATCTCTTGAAAAGGAATTTTACTAAACTTAAAACTAAGACCCCGCAATCAAAAAAATCACATGTTGTATATGAAATTCCTTGTTCAAATTGCGATGGGGTATATATCGGACAAACCAGCCAGCTACTAAACTCTAGAAT